>NC_057795.1:273064788-273072837 GCF_018294505.1 Triticum aestivum | reverse complement strand
TGTCGATAAGCCCAGAAGAACCACCGTCATCTCCTGCATCATCTACGCCAGCCCGTTCGACTGCAGGAGCCCTGCATCGCCGCCCACGCCGTCTCCCCCATCTCCGGCCGCCCGAGATCGCCGGCGCCCGCTCGCCACCTCCAATGTCTCCCCCGAGCCGCTGGGCCTCCAATCGACCCCCTGTAAGCCCCGCCATCGTTCACCCCTACCCCCGTTCCCTTTTGCTCGCTCTGGCCGCCGATTCCATCAAGGCCGAAAACCACCGCCGCGCGAGCTCGACTCCGGCGAAACCTCGGTGACCATTTGGTCACGGGCGTGCACCCGTTGTGCTTGCCGCGACCCGTAGAGCCTCTTCAGCGCCTCATCTCCCTCGCTTGTGAGCAGCAGCGCCGAACCCGACCACACCCGAACTCCGGCCGCCGCCGATTTGGTCGCCGCCGTCGATTCCGACCACCGCAGCTGCTGCCGCCACCACCACTGGATGCGCGAGTCTTCCAGCTCGCTGTAGCCGCAAACCCCGAGCAAAGCGGTGCCCTGTAGCACCGTCCCGAGCAACTCCGGCGAGGTCTCGCCGTCGCCGTGGTCGCCGGCATCACTAGCTGACGTGGCTCCGTCATTAGGAGCTAATCCAACTAACTAAACCACCTACAGCCACTGACAGTAGGCCCCACCCCTGGTCAAACCCCAGTCAGCGCTGGGTTTGACCGGGATTAGCTCCTGTGACACTGACGTGTGGACCCCGCACGTCAGGTTTGACCTGGACCTGGCCGTTGACTCGCTGATGTCATGCTGGCGTCAGGCTGACGCAGTTAAATCATTTACTGGATTTATTATTATTCAGGAAATTCCAGAAAATGCCTAAAACTTCAATAAATCATAGAAAATTAACCGTAACTCCAAATTAAATAATTTATATATGAAAAATTATCAGAAAAATTCAAGGAATCCATCTGTACCATTTTCATGCATGTTTGAACAATGTTTGTCCTCTGTTTTGGACAAAACAATTAAAGGGCATTTAAATAATCATATATGGAGTTGGAATTTGAATCTTGGATTCAAACCAACTTCATTTAATCTGTTGCTAGTTGCATTAGCTCTAAACACATTCATATTGCCATGTCATAGCATGCATCATATTGTGCATTGCATTGATCGTGTTTCTTCTGTGTTTGCCGGTGTTGTTCCCCCTCGGTAGATGATGTTCCGACGTTGTGATCGTTGACACTGATGAAGACTCAATGTTATCTTCAGAAGTGCCAGGCAAGCAAAACCCCCTTGTTCATTCCGATAAAATCCCACTCTCTCGCTCCTGCTCTCTTTTAATGCATTAGGACAACACCGATTCATCTGTTACTTGTTGCGGTAGCTGAACCCCTTTATCCTTTGCATGACCTGTCATTGCCACAGTAAATAGATGAAACCCACTAGCATGAGTAGGAGTTGTTTGAGCCCTGTTGTGCCTACTCATTCATGCTTGTTGTCATGCCTGCTACTGCTTAGAGTTGAGTCAGGTCTGATTCATCGGGGATGAACCAGAGGTGTGTGAACATGTCCTACTATGTGTGAGCTAAGTGTGTGAATATGATTTGGTAAAGGTAGCGGTGAGAGGCCATGTAGGAGTACATGGTGGGTTGTCTCATTGCAGCCGTCCTCAGGAACTGAGTTCTGTGTTTGTGATCCATGATTCAGCTACTACCACGCATTGGGCCTGAAACCAATGGACCCTCTCGGCTTCTTATTCACCCTAGTTCTCCGTCCAGGAGTTGCAAGTAGTTTCTGGTGTTTGTAGCCTACTGGAGGCCGTGGATAGCGCTGACCGTAGGGGTGGGCTGTGATGCGGTAGGTACGTGGCCGGGGATACCGGGCACCCGTTAGGTGTCACGGACCCCTGTACACATCGTTCGGGGCCGTATGGGAAACCTCGGCCGGACTCCGTGCGGATGGAACCTGGATAGGCGATAAACCTGGATTGGAGACTTAGGTGATTAGGTAGGTCGTGGCCGACACCCACGTTGGGCTTCCACTTGAAGGTTGCCAAGTACATGTCGTGTAAACGGCGGTAAGTGGTGAGAGCGTGTGTGATGAAGTACACCCCTGCAGGGTTAACATCATCTATTCGAATAGCCGTGTCCGCGGAAAAAGGACTTCTGGGTTGCTTATATCAGTTCATAGACAAGTGAAAGTGGATACTCTAAAATACGCAAGATAAGCGTGAGTGCTATGGATGGCGTTCTCGTAGGGAGATGGGAGCGGATCCATAGTGGTGTATTGATATGGTGAACATGTGGACTCGTGTGCGCCACCTCAAAAGAGTTACTTGCAGTCGTAGTTTAGGTTAGCCACCGAGTCAAAGCTGGCTTGCTGCAGTTAAACCCCACCATCCCCTTTGTTGATAATGATGCATATGTAGTTAGTTCTGATGTAAGTCTTGCTGGGTACATTTGTACTCACGTTTGCCTATTTTATGTTTTTGCAGAGAGACTTCGGTCTCACTAGTAGTTCCACGTGGGCTTCGATGTTTAGCTTGTTACCTCAGCTACGATCTTGTGCCTCGGCAGGATCTGGTAGATAGTCAGGCTTCTCAGCCTTTTCCTTTATAGTTGTCTGTACTCAGACATGTTAAGCTTCCGCTTGTGCTTTGATTTGTATGCTCTGAGTGTTGGGTCATGGGACCCCTGTTTGTAATATCTCGCTCCTCGGAGCCTATTGAATAAATTACTTGAGTCATAGAGTCATTTTGTGATGCCATGTTGTATTGCACATATCGAGCATATTGTGTGTATGTTATTGAAATGCTTGGTATGTGTGGGATCTGACAACCTAGTTGTTTATCCTTGGTAGCCTCTCTCACCGGGAAATGTCTCCTGGTGTTTCCACTGAGCCATGGTAGCTTGCTACTGCTCCGGAACACTTAGGCTGGCCGGCATGTGTCCTTCTTCGTTCCTGTGTCTGTCCCTTCGGGGAAATGTCACGCGATGAATACCGGAGTCCTGTTAGCCCGCTACAGCCCGGTTCACCGGAGTCCTGCTAGCCCAGTGCTACAACCTGGATTCACTCGCTGTTGACCGACACGTTCGATGCTGGGTCATGGATGCCTGTCCCTGTAAGTTTGTGCCACTTTGGGTTTACGACTAGCCATGTCAGCCCGGGCTCCTTATCATATGGATGCTAGCGACACTATCATATACGTGTGCCAAAAGGCGCAAACGGTCCCGGGCAAAGGTAAGGCGACACCCGTGGGAATACCGTGCGTGAGGCCACAAAGTGATATGAGGTGTTACATGCTACATCGATATGGCATTGAGTCGGGGTCCTAACAGCGTTGGTATCAGAGCTTGACTGCCTGTAGGATTACCAAGCCAAACTGGTCGAAGTTGAGTCTAGAAATTCTTTAGTTATGTAAGGGAATTGATTGTGGAATGGAACGTAAGGCTCTTTTTACTCCTTATACTTTATGCCCTTCTGATCTGAGTCATCATCTTCTCTTCTACGGGGATTAAGAACTAGGCTATCTCTTCTTTCTATTAGGATCACGTGTTACTAATCAGTAGACTTATAAGATTGTTGGATTTAAGTCTCAGTTCAGTTTATACTACTTCCGTATGTTAATTGTTGATCTCGGAACCTTGATATTGTACTTCTGAGTGGTTATGCCACCATTTTGTAGTATGTCTCAAATCTTTTCTGATCATTTACAGCCGTTATGCTGTCCGAGTCATCCCAGGTTTCTAAACAGTCTGATGCATTTGCAAATTCTTTCCTCCCGTTTCGATGTTCCTTTGGGCCAGATTAACCACACTAATCGGTGAGTTGAGGTACTCTGTTGCCTTGACATATTTGTTGGAGATATTATTATGACCCTAGGTGTCTTAGGGGATCATCTAGTAATTTAGCCATGATTTGTGTCCCAGTGTGATGATTCTGGCCTTTATCCTCGAAAGCATCCCGTGATGCCACTTAGTAGTAGGTATTCTACTCCTGGGTTTTGAACCCGAGACTCACCCTACTTACCTCATGTTGATAGTGTTTGCTAGTTCCTTTAGGATATTAGTAACCTTTGCGATAGTCCTCGAGGTCCATGGTATTTTCCTTCTTCCAAATACTATGAACCGTTTATGGCAGAAGTTCCTTGAACCAAAAGATCACAACCAGAGATCTTGATGAGTTCTCGATTCTATGTTATGACTCTGCCAGTTCTACCTTTTCGCATGGATTATCCGGAAGAATTATGTTGAACTTCGCTCGACATACTAATCTATGCATCCACAACTCAGAAAGTTATATGTTCCTCGAGTTGTTCCCCTTTAGCTGTTTTCTGACCTTCGTCTATCAATTGATAGTCAAGAGTATGTGTGCATTCGTGTTACCAATGCTTATTATTCTTGTGGTCCGTCAAGCCATTCTATTCCAGAATGACTAGGAGAAACAAACTCCAGTACCTCTTCCATATCCAGGATTGGGTCAAAGAAGTTGTGCTCCGCAGATCAAATTGCTAATCTTGCTTTTGCTCTGTTCTACCTTGGAGTATTACCCCCTTTATGTCAGAATTGTCATGAGAACTGCACCAACTCTCACGAATTTTGACGTAGTGATACTTCTCACCATCATTAGTCATTCCTCGGCCCTCGTGTTGATGCAACCGGAATACCGACAAATGAATTGTGATGTGTGAAATCAATACTCCTAGCAACCTTGTTGCTTGGTAGTTAAATGGACAATAACCTCATTCTTAACGTGTTGGTTCTTGAATCATCATTCTAAGATTGATCGTGCTATCTTGTTCATCTTCCTGGTGCACATTTCGATTGATGAGTTAGGATTTTGTCAAGTCCTCGCTCATTTGATCATATCGTCTTGCCCTGAAAAGCAAGATTGTTCTCGAGCTTAGTAACATATCGGTGGTTCGTGATTTTCCGAATATCTTCTCAGAAGTATTACCAGGTTGTCCCCTGGCTGTTATGTTGAGCTCATGATCAAGTTGGTTTCTTGTGAACCACCTTCTCTCCAAGAATCTGTGTTGGATATCCCTGAGCTAGTTGGTTAAGCTAGACAACAACTTGGAGAGTTGGAAGATAAAAGCTTGCCTGACTTAGTTCGTTCCAAAGGGATATTCTGGTGTAGTGTATGTTGCAGAAAGATGATATCTTCATCGATTGGTCCCTGTGATCAGTTGCTGGACCTATTGTCTTATCAATCCTTTGATTTGAGTATGGGCTATCATCCAATCAGACCAGAACCCACGATATTCGTAATGTTGTCTTACTCGTGGTTGATCCCTCGAGCATACACCATTACATCTTTGGGTCTGACCAATGCAATCACTTGTTAACTTAACTATGGAATTCCTTTTGAAAGGAAACCCAGATGAATTGTTGTTAAGCCCATTGACAACATCCTTATCTCCTCCATGATTTTGTTGAACATTAAGCTAGTGTTGGAAACTTTTGAAAGCATTTGTTTATGCTAGTTCATGAAGCATATGTTTGGATAAAGGTAGTGACTTCCTTTAATTCATGTGCATCTGATGCAAGTTGCCGCCGTGGATTCGAGAAAGTCAATGTTGTTTTCTTTGGAATCATTCCAAATCAGTCATGCACACGTGCGAAGAATTCTGTGGTTTGAAGACTTGCAACCTTCAATCTATATGTATCCCTAGCACACCAAGCCACTGATTGATTTGTTCAAGGAGAAGGAGTTCCTTCATAAGAGCTAATCCGGACTTATGTAAGGACTTCGGTACCCTCATTGATGGTGCCCAACCTGAACTCGGTAGTGTTTTATTATAAGACTACCACGTGGTCATGCTTGTCTAGGACATCGTGTTCACACGTGTGTAGCAGAACCAGCTCATGTTTTGGAGTTTGCTATCGTAGTTCATTTCCCGGGAATATCGCAACGTTATCTCGTCAAATTGTGTTGCAAACTTTCATTTTTCTTCCTAGACCCGATGAGTCTGGAATATCCTGACACCAACCAGATCTGAATCTCAGGCAGATATGATGGTTGGAACATTTTCCAAGAACTATAATATTGGTCCCCCGATAACCGGTAAGGTGGATGTCGTGGCCAACACAACCAGCCGGAAGACCCATTATTATAGTATCTTGATTGAGGAAGTTGGCCACCTCCCCATAGGGATTTCGTAGGATTTACTCCCTAGTTGCCCCTATGGATTTCTGAGATCCTGAAGTCCGACCTTTTTACTTGATGTTCCAGATATCAAACCATATCTATGAATGGGTTACACTAGCACATCAAGGAGAACATTAGAAGCGGAGTGCTAAATGTCTCTCGGTCGATCATCCAGATTTTATTTCCTTGGCCCCGCCAAGGTGAAATCTGAGAAAGTGTTATCCCCCCCTTGCATCTGCATCGTCCGTCAGTATTCATCGTGGTAGTATGTTGTGTTGTCAGCACCCTTGACACGGATGTTGATAAAACCTTGATGATTGTGGAAATGCTCAAGTTCTTGAGAGCACGCACAAGCGTTAGGTGTTACCATCGGCACTAACTGGGTTTCCTCTCAGTTTCCTCGGTTATGCTATAACTTTTCAAACAGTGAATTCACTCTCTATTGTTGGGTTCTTCCCCCAGTTACCAGAATCATTCCCAGCATTGCATTTTGTTCCCAGCTTGCACCGCCAATGTGCCATTCTACCATGGGTCTCTTCCATTTCCGGTGATAAGCAAATTCATCCATTACGTTGTCTTCAACAAGGTAATCCACATCATCCAAGTCCGAGTATGCCATTCTACCGACCCCCTCCAAACGATCACTCAAGAATTGCCTTAGGCTGGTATAAAGAGTTTCAATGATCTCGGAATCAAAAGTAATTCGTTTTGCCACCTAAGGGAATATATCTACGAGTCACCATCCCTAAGGTGCCTCGTTGTGGTATCATGGCAACTCAACTCCTCGCTACGCTGACAACCGTTTACCACCCTCGTAAGTGTGGAATTGTAGTCTACCTGGTAAACCTCCGTCATTTGTTCCACTCCATTCCTCTAGAGGTGTGCTTCGTCTCTCAGCTCGAGAGATGTTCCTATGTCTCATTCCGAGAGTTAATCCTGAGTTGTTCGACCTTCGAGAAGAACAATTCTTTTAGGGTCTTTCCTTTCCCCTCGTTGTCATGATAGTTGGAGTTCTCAAGGCGAGACTTCGAGACAATGATGGTGAACGAATCAACGTTCAATTGAAGTGCAACCTGGATCCTGAAGATCGTGCTAGTTTGCGTTTCCCCTTCGCCTTACCCTACGCTTGAATCTCGGGACGAGATTTTTGTTTAGTGGGGGTGAGTTCTCACAGCCCTAGAATTTGTTTGTCATTAGTTGCATTAAGGCATTCATGCATCATGTTTAAAGTTCATGAAACTTGAACTGGGGATGACAAACCCTAGCACTAAATAAAATGCAATTAGGATCAAAATAAAAATATTTCCAATAAACCCAGAATGCCCTTTAGGAAAGTTCATTATTTTTGTTAAAGGTGAAAACCCCTGCCAACAATGATGCACATATTTCTAGGCCATTCTGGATTTTTGAATTAAATCCTATTGTATTTGACCTTGGGCATTTAAATACTATAAATAATTTAAATGTTCAAATAAATGTTGGAAATTGTTAAGGGTCACTGAAATAATTCAGAAAGCACCCATAATTGTTTCCAGGATTTTATAAAATGATTTGATATTTTTAAATCAAATCAAAACAAACTACAGAAAATAGAAAAACAGAATTAAATAGAAATAAAAGCAGAGAGGAGAGAAAACTTACCTGGCGCTCGCCTCTCAGCCCACCTGGCCCAGCTCCTCCAGCGGCCCAGCCCACCGCCGCTTCTCCCCCTGTCGTCTTCCTCCCCCTCACCCCGAAGCTGCTCGGTGGCGCGCGCGGCCACGCGCCCCGGCCACCTCCTCCCTCCCAGCCTGCCTGGCTCCTCCTCGACGCCCCGGTGACGCCACGCGCCTCCCCGACCCCCCTCTCACTTCTCCCTCGCTCTCTGGACCTCCCTCCCCCTCGCTCCTCTGCTTCCCCCCCCCATGACCGAGA
>NC_057795.1:273046207-273064458 GCF_018294505.1 Triticum aestivum | reverse complement strand
GCCAGCCCGTTCGACTGCGGGAGCCCTGCATCGCCGCCCACGCCGTCTCCCCCATCTCCGGCCGCCCGAGATCGCCGCCGCCCGCTCGCCACCTCCGATGTCTCCCCCGAGCCGCTGGGCCTCCAATCGACCCCCTGTAAGCCCCACCATCGTTCACCCCTACCCCCGTTCCCTTTTGCTCGCTCTGGCCGCCGATTCCATCAAGGCCGAAAACCACCGCCACGCGAGCTCGACTCCGGCGAAACCCCGGTGACCATTTGGTCACGGGCGTGCACCCGTTGTGCTTGCTGCGACCCGTAGAGCCTCTTCAGCGCCTCAGCTCCCTCGCTTGTGAGCAGCAGCGCCGAACCCGACCGCACCCGAACTCCGGCCGCCGCCGATTTGGTTGCCGCCGTCGATTCCGACCACCGCAGCTGCTGCCACCACCACCACTGGATGTGCAAGTCTTCCAGCTCGCTGTAGCCGCAAACCCCGAGCAAAGCGGTGCCCTGTAGCGCCGTCCCGAGCAACTCCAGCGAGGTCTCGCCGTCGCCGTGGTCGCCGGCGTCACTAGCTGACGTGGCTCCGTCATTAGGAGCTAATCCAACTAACTAAACCACCTATAGCCACTGACAGTAGGCCCCACCCCTGGTCAAACCCCAGTCAGCGCTGGGTTTGATCGGGATTAGCTCCTGTGACACTGACGTGTGGACCCCGCACGTCAGGTTTGACCTGGACCTGGCCGTTGACTCGCTGACGTCATGCTGGCGTCAGCCTAACGCAGTTAAATCATTTACTGGATTTATTATTATTCAGGAAATTCCAGAAAATGCCTAAAACTTCAATAAATCATAGAAAATTAACCGTAACTCCAAATTAAATAATTTATATATGAAAAATTATCAAAAAAATTCAAGGAATCCATCTGTACCATTTGCATGCATGTTTGAACAATGTTTGTCCTCTGTTTTGGACAAAACAATTAAAGGGCATTTAAATAATCATATATGCAGTTGGAATTTGAATCGTGGATTCAAACCAACTTCATTTAATCTGTTGCTAGTTGCATTAGCTCTAAACACATTCATATTGCCATGTCATAGCATGCATCATATTGTGCATTGCATTGATCGTGTTTCTTCTGTGTTTGCCGGTGTTGTTCCCCCTCGGTAGACGATGTTCCGACGTTGTGATCGTTGACATTGATGAAGACTCAATGTTATCTTCAGAAGTGCCAGGCAAGCAAAACCCCCTTGTTCATTCCGATAAAATCCCACTCTCTCGCTCCTGCTCTCTTTTAATGCATTAGGACAACACCGATTCATCTGTTACTTGTTGCGGTAGCTGAACCCCTTTATCCTTTGCATGACCTGTCATTGCCACAGTAAATAGATGAAACCCACTAGCATGAGTAGGAGTTGTTTGAGCCCTGTTGTGCCTACTCATTCATGCTTGTTGTCATGCCTGCTACTGCTTAGAGTTGAGTCAGGTCTGATTCATCGGGGATGAATCAGAGGTGTGTGAACATGTCCTACTGTGTGTGAGCTAAGTGTGTGAATATGATTTGGTAAAGGTAGCGGTGAGAGGCCATGTAGGAGTACATGGTGGGTTGTCTCATTGCAGCCGTCCTCAAGAACTGAGTTATGTGTTTGTGATCCATGATTCAGCTACTACCACGCATTGGGCCCGAAACCAATGGACCCTCTCGGCTTCTTATTCACCCTAGTTCTCCGTCCAGGAGTTGCAAGTAGTTTCTGGTGTTTGTAGCCTACTGGAGGCCGTGGACAGCGCTGACCGTAGGGGTGGGCTGTGATGCGGTAGGTACGTGGCCGGGGATACCGGGCACCCGTTAGGTGTCACGGACCCCTGTACACATCGTTCGGGGCCGTATGGGAAACCTTGGCCGGACTCCCTGCGGATGGAACCTGGATAGGCGATAAACCTGGATTGGAGACTTAGGTGATTAGGTAGGTCGTGGCCGACACCCACGTTGGGCTTCCGCTTGAAGGTTGCCGAGTACATGTCGTGTAAACGGCGGTAAGTGGTGAGAGCGTGTGTGAAGAAGTACACCCCTGCAGGGTTACCATCATCTATTCGAATAGCCGTGTCCGCGGAAAAAGGACTTCTGGGTTGCTTATATCAGTTCATAGACAAGTGAAAGTGGATACTCTAAAATACGCAAGATAAGCGTGAGTGCTATGGATGGCGTTCTCGTAGGGAGATGGGAGCGGATCCATAATGGTGTATTGATATGGTGAACATGTGGACTCGTGTGCGCCACCTCAAAAGAGTTACTTGCAGTCGTAGTTTAGGTTAGCCACCGAGTCAAAGCTGGCTTGCTGCAGTTAAACCCCACCATCCCCTTTGTTGATAATGATGCATATGTAGTTAGTTCTGATGTAAGTCTTGCTGGGTACATTTGTACTCACGTTTGCCTATTTTATGTTTTTGCAGAGAGACTTCGGTCTCACTAGTAGTTCCACGTGGGATTCGACGTTTAGCTTGTTACCTCAGCTACGATCTTGTGCCTCGGCAGGATCTGGTAGATAGTCAGGCTTCTCAGCCTTTTTCCTTTATAGTTGTCTGTACTCAGACATGTTAAGCTTCCGCTTGTGCTTTGATTTGTATGCTCTGAGTGTTGGGTCATGGGACCCCAGTTTGTAATATCTCGCTCCTCGGAGCCTATTGAATAAATTACTTGAGTCGTAGAGTCATTTTGTGATGCCATGTTGTATTGCACATATCGAGCATATTGCGTGTATGTTATTGAAATGCTTGGTATGTGTGGGATGTGACAACCTAGTTGTTTATCCTTGGTAGCCTCTCTTACCGGGAAATGTCTCCTGGTGTTTCCACTGAGCCATGGTAGCTTGCTACTGCTCCGGAACACTTAGGCTGGCCAGCATGTGTCCTTCTTCGTTCCTGTGTCTGTCCCTTCGGGGAAATGTCACGCGATGAATACCGGAGTCCTGTTAGCCCGCTATAGCCCGGTTCACCGGAGTCCTGCTAGCCCAGTGCTACAGCCTGGATTCACTCGCTGTTGACCGACACGTTTGATGCTGGGTCATGGATGCCTGTCCCTGTAAGTTTGTGCCACTTTGGGTTTACGACTAGCCATGTCAGCCCGGGCTCCTTATCATATGGATGCTAGCGACACTATCATATACGTGTGCCAAAAGGCGCAAACGGTCCCGGGCAAAGGTAAGGCGACACCTGTGGGAATACCGTGCGTGAGGCCGCAAAGTGATATGAGGTGTTACATGCTACATCGATATGGCATTGAGTCGGGGTCCTGACATCCGGCACAGGAGATAACAATACCCCAGAGAGTGCCGAAGACAACCCCCACCAGCAAGACTCAGCGCGTGAGGAAGCAGAAACAAGCCCTCACGAAAGGGCGGCAGACGAAGAGGTCGAGGATCATAACTACATACCTCCCTCCGAAGACGATGCAAGCCTCAACGACAACGAACTCGTCGCGCCCGAGGACCCCATCGAACAAGAGCTTTTTAAGCGCAGGCTCATCGCCACAGCAAGAAGCCTGAAGAAGGAAAAACGGAAGCTCAAAACAGCGGAAGACACGCTCAGAATAAGATGGAGCAAAGTACTCAAAACCGCAGATAAATACGGCAATGGCCACCAATCAAAGAGCTACCCGAAGCGTAAGCTGCTACCAGAATTCGACGAAGAGGCCATAGAGCCTCCACCGTCAAATGGCCTAGCCAGGTCCATCTACGGACCTAAAAAGAAGGCCCCAGGAAGCAAAGCAACGCGTCAAGTGTCCGGTGATAGCGGCACATACAATTACAGGGGAGCCGCACACCCACTATGTTTCACCGATGAGGTGCTGGACCATGAATTCCCAGCAGGGTTTAAACCCATAAACATAGAGGCCTACGATGGAACAACAGACCCTGGAGTCTAGATAGAAGATTATATACTGCATATACACATGGCCAGAGGAGACGATCTCCACGCCATAAAATATCTACCCCTCAAGCTCAAAGGGCCAGCCCGTCATTGGCTCAAAAGCCTCCCAGAAAACACTGTTGGAAGTTGGGAAGAGCTCGAGGAAGCGTTTAGAGCAAATTTTCAAGGGACTTATGTCCGTCCTCCGGATGCAGATGATTTAAGTCATATAACTCAACAGCCCGGAGAGTCAGCGCGGAAATTCTGGAACAGGTTTCTTACCAAAAAGAACCAAATAGTCGACTGTCCGGACGCCGAAGCCTTAGCAGCTTTCAAGCACAATGTCCGAGACGAATGGCTCGCCAGGCACCTCGGCCAAGAGAAACCGAGGACAATGTCCGCACTAACAAGCCTCATGACCCACTTCTGTGCGGGAGAGGATAGCTGGCTAGCAAGAAGCAGCACTAGCGACCCAAGTACGTCCGAGATAAGAGATGGAAACGGAAAATCACGGCGCAGAAAAGAGCAGCGCCGGAATAAAGAGAAAAGCCCAAAGAGCACGGCAGTCAACGCCGGATTCAAAAGCTCGCGGCCCAATAACAAAACTCAACCTCTTAAGGATGACAGTGACGAATTGTCCAACTTAAACAAAATTTTGGGTCGGATATGTCAAATCCACAGCACCCCCGGAAGGCCTGCAAATCACACCCACAGGGATTGTTGGGTTTTTAAATAGTCCGGCCGATTAAATGCCGAACACAAGGGGCTCGACGCGTCAAGCGAAGAAGATAAACCCCGCCAGCAGGGCACCAGAAAACAAAAGACTTTCCCACAAGGGGTCAAAGCAGTAAACTCACTTCATGTGATAACACGGAAAAATAGTGCGGCACTTTCTAAAAAGAGCTTCGCACGGTCCAACCCAGCAGACCGTAGAGATTGGATATCAAAACCAATCACTTTCGACCACCTGGACTATTCCAGAAGCGTTCGAAACGCGGGACGGACTCCTCTGATATTGAATCCCATAATAGACGGATTACAATTCACTAACGTCCTAATGGACGGAGGCAGTGACTTAAACCTGCTATATTCAAACACAATCCGTAGGATGGGGATAGACCCTACCAAAATTCGACACAGCCGCACTTCCTTCAAAGGAGTGACGCCAGGCCCTTACGCCAAGTGCACAGGCTCTATATTACTGGACGTCGTGTTCGGATTGCCGTACAATTTTCGACGCGAAAAATTAATTTTTCATATCGTCCCATTTGAAAGTGAATATCAAGCACTCTTGGGACGAAAGGCTTTTGTCCGCTTCAACGCCATACCGCATTACGCGTCTCTTACACTCAAGATGCCCGGTCCACATGGCGCCATTTCAGTGCGAGGGTCACTTAAGGACCCCGGACTCGGATAGACGAATCCGGACTCAGCAGGCTAGGGGCTCCCTAGCCGCATACCCCTTCACAGGTGGCTGCGCGCACAAACAATCGCGGTTTCATATAAACCTTACTTTAATTATTTATATTTCTTATTTTACATATTTTTTGCACGAATTGTTTCTACAACTAAACGTTCCTCTCTTTCTACAGATGAACAACGTGCATACCTGTCCAAGATAACGGCGCAACAGAGACACAGGCGCAGACGTGCAGTAGGGACCCGTGGCAAGGATTCTTTTCAGATTAAGACCCTGCGTAGACCTTTTTTACTGTCTCTTGTTGTTACTCTCCCTTGGTTTCTTCCTATAGCCAAAGCGGAGCCTGACGCTTTGGCATCGGCCGCGTCAGAGGACCATGCCCGTACCCGGACACTAGGGGCTTAGGGCATCTTTCTGCCCATTATTATAAAGTCCGAACACCTTCGGGAGTGTTCGGCGTCTCGAGTTAGGCATTATATGCATCAGCTCCAAATCATGTCTTTGGTCAAATGTTGGGTTTGCCCGGCTCCTGTGTTTTGCTGCCTTACGTTCCGTATCATCGGCTAACGCGGCACCAGGAGAACTACTGCGATTGTGCCCCAGTTCGGCTGGGCGAGCACCTCAGTAGAGAAAGCCGAAAACTGACTGTCATGATACAGCGAGAGTCTGGTCAGCCACTCAATCGACTATCGGAATGTTTAGAATTCCCCGCTTTGACGAAGGACCGTTTCCCGGTCAGGCACATACGCACCCCGAATCCGGAGATGTGCGGTGCCACCAGGGGCTATATCGTAGCCCCACCCTCGAGCTCCACTGGCTAAGTGAAAGTGATAAAGCATTATAGTCTGGATTGCCTAGTTCGCTACGCTACCACCTCCTTATAACAGGACCGAGACGTCGGATTAAGTGTGAAAACGCGCTATTTTTGCGAACACCCCAGCACCTTGTGCGTGGGGGCTGAAGCCGAAGACTGCCATCTTTCAGGTTATACACAAGTATACATAAATGGCCGCATAGGAGAAGTTTTACTTGGACGCACAAGTATAAAAAGCAGTTATAATATAATCATTAATTTACAAGCTAATGCGTTCATTTGAACGTTACATTCTTTGAGCACTGCGCCTCTATTTTACGAGCACCGCGCATGACTTCTCCGAAGTAGTGCTCGGCAGGGAGCCGGCTTTCATCCGGACCCCGTGGTGGCAACGGCGGTGGCATCCATCTCCGGATAATGCACCTTCACACGGGCAAGAGCCATCCGCGCGCCCTCGATGCAGGCCGACCGCTTCATATCCTTTATATGCGGCACCGCTCCAAGGAATTGCTGCAGTAAGCCGAAGTAGCTCGTCGCCTTGGACCTCCCTGGCCAGACATGGGACACGATGTCAGACATGGCAAGTCCGGACAATCTATTTAGCTCGGCCCATTCGGCCAACCGGTCCGTCAACCGAAGGGAGCGATCTGGACTGTGGAATTGAGACCAATACAGCTCTTCCGTCTCGTGATCCCCCTGGCTCCGGAAGTGCTTAACGGCATCAGCCGCGCTTGCAGCTAAGTCCATATACGGATCCTCCGGACTCCACAGCCGCTCAAATTGAGCATACTTCGCATCCATAAACCGGCGACGCGGCAGAATAGGCTTGCCGGCCACGATCTCTCCAGCCTGGCGTAGCTCCTCCTTCATAGCCCGCATTGCAGAGCGGGCATCCTTGGCTTCGGCGGTGGCCTTCTTCAGGTCTTCCCGCTCCGATAAGCGCTCCTTTTCAAGAGCCTCATTGCGGTCGGTAGCATCCTTTAATTTCCTGGCCAATTCGGCCACCTCCGCCCTGCTTAGGCAGTGCGCAGCCTTTTCGGCTTTCAACTCTTCGGCCGCCTTCGAGGCAGCCGCGTCACTCCTTCGGGCCTGCTCCTTAGCTCGAGCAAGTTCGGCCCGGAGGCTCTCCACAGCAGCAGCACCGTCTGTACAACAGCATACAATTTATCAGCAGAGGGCTTCGACCCCCTTAAATAAATAAACTGTGGAGAATTCATTTACCTTGCGACTCGTCAAGTTGCTGGTTGACAAGCGCGATGTCAGCATCCGCCACGTCAAGTTGCCGACTTAATTCGGCAAACTCATTAGTCCGGCTGGCCCCCGGACTATCCGCCACCTGTATCAGGACGGCGGTATTCATTACTTGAGATTTTGAGATTTCGATCCTCGGCACGCTGTCGTTTCCGACAACCTACCGAGTCTCAGGGGCTACTATCTATACAGGGCGCATTTTTATATGCAAAACTGTTAAAAGATGAAGGGGTGCGTCATTATTGCATACCTCAAATCCCGCCAGTAACCTCATGGCGGCATTACGCAATCTGCTTCCAGCGGACGAAATCCTTCCAATCACCATACGCATTAACGCACGGTGATCTTCTGAAATGGACGCCCTCTCAAGCAGATGCTTCAGTTCTCCCGGCCGGATACTAGTAGGTGCCAAACTCTCTGGCCCCTCCGGACTCAGGGATACCCTCCGTGATGACACTTTGGGTTCGCCTGCCTCATCTGGCGGCGCTGCGGATGGAGGCGTATCGCTCTCCATCATCTCCGGAAGAAGGTCCCCCGAAGATGAACTCATCTGAGAAGGCTGCAGATCCGAACTGCGATATAAATACTTCAGTTACCTACGGAAGCACAAATGAAGGTATTTCCTTACTAATTAATTCTCTCTTTTATACTCACAGCTCGCTGGAGGGCCGATCCTTTGGTGATGATTGTGCGTCCGGATTCTCTCCGGGCGCCGGACCCCCCGGGGAAGATCTCTTCCCACGCTTAGGGGCTTTCGCCTCCGAATCTTCGGAGGCGGTCCTCTTCTCCCCCTGAGGGGAGGGATTCTTGGTTCCCTCCTCCTCTGTCGCCCCTTTGGGCGAAATATTAGCTCCTCTATTTTCCCCATTGCCCCCTTCTGCGGGAGCAACCTCCAACATTCTGACCAGCACGGGCTCAAGTGCGGTCTCTAGGAGGGGGGCCGGACACCTTATCAGCCTTGATCGCACCACCCATTCCTGTAAAGAACAAAGGGTAAGGATGCGAACTCTAGAAAGGCACATAAACAGAATGTTCGGACTCTGAGCTACTTACCTGAGTATCCGGGCGATTCCGGCTTAGACCTGCATCCTCGGCTGAATCCGGACACGCTGCCTGTGGTCCGAAGAACAACTTGTACATCTCCATGGGTGTCGCACCCATGAAGTGTTGGAGAATCCGAGGTCCCTCCGGGTTGAATTCCCATAGACGGAGAGGACGACGTTTGCAGGGCAGAAGATGCCTGACTAGCATAACCTGCATCACCTTGATCAGGTCGATCTCCCTCGCTTGGAGATCTCGAATCCGGCCCTGCAGCGAGGGCACGTCTTCGGACGGCCCCCAGTTGAGCCCTTGGTTGACCCACGACATCAGTTGGTGTGGAGGTCCCGGGCGGAATGACGGCGGCGGCTTTTGCCTGCTGCCCCTCGGAGCGGTGATATAGAACCACTCCTGCTGCCACAGTCCGGGTTCCTCTTGGAAGGAACCCTCGAGCCACGGGGCATCGACCTTCTTGCTTATGGTCGCCCCGCCGCACTCCGCTCGACGCCCCCCCGATCATCTTCGGCTCCACCTTGAAGGTCTTCAGCCATAGGCCGAAGTGGGGGATGACGCGGAGGAAGGCTTCGCACACGATGATGAATGCGGAGATATGGAGGATAGACTCCGGAGCCAAGTCGTGAAAGTCCAGCCCGTAGTAGAACAGGAGCCCTCTCACGAAGGGATCCATCGGGAAGCCTAAACCCCGGCGGAGGTGGGATACGAAAACAACGTATTCGCCGGGCTCGGGGGCTGGCACAGCCTGCCCTTGGGCAGGCAACCTGTGCGAAACCTCGTAGGCTAGGTACTTGGCCTCACGCAACTTCACTATGTCCTCCTCCGTGACGGAGGAGGGCATCCACCGGCCCTGGAGGTCGGAGCCGGACATGATTGAGGATCCGAAGCGCTCGAATCTGAGGCTCTGGGTGTTGGAACTGGAGAGCGGGGAAAAGATTCGATGCGAGATTGAAGAACAAGGGCTGGCCTTGGTCCTCTTATAAAGGGGAAGAAATACCAAGGGCCGTCTCCGTGACCGTTTGGGATTCCCCTTCGATAGAGGAGGCGTGGCGACAGGAACGGTTGGGTTACCCACGCACGTATTGATGAGGATCCTGGAAAGACGTGCCAAGGAAACCGCTTCGCTAAACGTGCTGAGGTGGAATAGTAAAAAACGATTCAAACGAGGGCTTGGCTGCGGTGTGATGTCACGCCGCATAATACGTCAGCAGATTGAGCTAGTGTATATGTTTTATTCTCTCTACGGTGGAATGTGGAAATTATTTTTGCAGAGCCGGACACTATCCTGGTGTTCATTATCTTCTCGGGATTATTCAAGGGAGGAACCCGCCTTGCAATGCCGAACATTATGCACGCCGGACTTATCGTCATTGAAGACTGGTTCAGGGGCTACTGAGGGAGTCCTGGACTAGGGGGTGTCCGGACAGCCGGACTATCAATATCCGCCAGACTCCAAGACTACGAAGATAGAAGATTGAAGACTCCGGCTCGTGTCCGGATGGTACTTTCCTTGGCGTGGAAGGCAAGCTTGGCGATACGGATATGTAGATCTCCTACCATTGTAACCGACTCTGTGTAACCCTAGCCCTCTCCGGTGTCTATATAAACCGGAAGGCCTTAGTCCGTAGGACGAATAGACATCTTAACAATCATACCATAGGCTAGCTTCTAGGGTTTAGCCTCCTTGATCTCGTGGTAGATCTACTCTTGTACTACCCATATCATCAATATTAATCAAGCAGGACGTAGGGTTTTGCCTCCATCGAGAGGGCCCGAACCTGGGTAAAAACATTGTGTCCCTCGTCTCTTGTTACCATCCGCCTAGACGCACAGTTCGGGACCCCCTATCCGAGATCCGCCGGTTTTGACACCGACAGTCCCCAACCGGAGACACAGTCCAATACGTACTTCAAATAATGTACATGGACTCCAACAACGCAGCCGAATACGAGGCCCTTCTACATGGTCTCCGGATGGCAATCTCCATGGGCATTCAACGCCTAGAGGTCCGCGGGGATTCAAACCTCGCAATATCCCAAGTAAATGGAGACTTTGATGCCAAGGATCCGAAAATGGCAGCCTACTGTAACGCCGTCCTAAAAATGTCAGCTCAGTTCGAAGGACTCGAATTCCACCATGTAGCCCGGGATAATAACCAGGCGAGCGACATGTTGGCACGCATCGGCGCAAAGCGCGACGCCGTCCCTCCAAACATCTTCCTGGAGCGGCTCTTTAAGCTATCCGTAGTATGGGAAGAGGAGTCTGGAAACAATAATCCGGAACCAACCACACTGCCCAACACCAAACATTCTGACACAATCGGTGGCTCAGCCAATGAAATAACACCTACAGCCCACGAAATAATGGCAGTCATTGCCCCGTGGACGGAACCATTCCTAGCCTACTTAATCAGGCAGGAACTCCCCGAAGACCAAAATGAGGCCCGCTGCATAGTACGGCGATCTAAAGCCTACAAGGTCCACGAGGGAGAGCTTTACAAGAAAAGCACAACCGGAGTCCTTCAAAGGTGCATCTCCGAAGAGGAAGGGCGAAATCTTCTGGCTGAAATTCACGCCGGACTCGGCGGGCACCATGCTGCAGCCCGGGCCCTTGTAGGCAAGGCCTTCCGTACAGGATTTTATTGGCCGACGGCCCGGGCAGATGCTCAGGACTTAGTCCAACGATGCGTCGGTTGCCAGCTCTTTGCTAATCAGAGCCACATGCCACCCACTGCCCTCAAAACTATACCCATCACCTGGCCGTTCGCGGTCTGGGGGCTTGACATGGTTGGACCCCTTAAAGGGGGAACCCACAAGCAAAAATACCTATTGGTCATGGTGGATAAATTCACCAAATGGATAGAGGCCAAGCCAGTTAAGACGGCCGAATCCGGACCTGTGATAGACTTCATATCAGGGGTAGTACATCGTTACGGTGTCCCCCATAGCATCATCACTGATAACTGCACAAACTTCACGGCCGACGAGGTTAAACTCTGGTGCAAAAACATGGGCATCAAGCTCGACTATGCTTCAGTCTATCACCCTCAAACTAACGGTCAAGTCGAGCGAGCAAATGGTCTAATCATGAGCGGCATCAAACCCAGACTAGTGCGGTCCCTCAAGGAATCTAACACGCACTGGGTAGAGGAGCTCGACTCCATACTCTGGGGGCTGCGGACCACGCCGAATCGAAGTACCGGATTCACACCATTTTTTATGGTGTACAGCGCAGAGGCAGTGTTACCCTGCGACATAATCCATGACTCACCTCGCGTGCGCATGTACGAAGAAAGAGAAGCCGAGCTAGATCGGCAGGACAGTTTGGACACCTTAGAGGAGGAGCGCGACATGGCAAAAGCTCGTTCCACATTCTATCAACAGCAGGCTCGAAGACATCAAAGCAGAGAAGTACGGGCCAAAACTTACAATGTTGGCGAACTAGTTCTACGCCTGCCGGACAAGAAAAAGGACAAACTCAAGCCCAAATGGGAAGGTCCCTTCATCATCGACCAAGTCCTGACCGGCGGAGCATACCGTCTACGAAATGCATCGGACAACCGACTCGAGCCGAACCCATGGAACGCAGCCTGTCTCCGAAGATTCTACGCCTAGCGCCGGACTCTGAGTTCGTCTCCTTCCTCCGTCTACATTTTATACTTTAGCTGTCTTTTATCTCTCTCTTTCTCCCTCCTTTTTTTCTTAAAGCCTTTGGAGGCTCATCTGCGCATTGTTCGCACACACTTGACGTGCTACTCGCACTCATTATACCTGGGGGCTTCTTTAACAGAAGCTTATTTATACGGGCTTCATGCCCAACACATGTGTCAAACTTCCGCATGTACCTTTTATTCACCATTATATGCATCGATATGACTTAAGTTTTGGCCAAGCTGGGTTGCCTGGCTCCTGTGCTTACCCCTACGTTCCCGATTGTTCGGCTAGGAGGTAAAGGGAGCACCTCTGCAATTGTTACTGCCGGGTCAGCCGGATGTGTACCTCAGACTGGGTGAAGCCGAAAGCTAGAGTTCTTAAGGGAATATTCAGTCGGTGACTTGAAAGATGATTTCTTACTTATTTATTTATCTGCCCCCAGATGCTTTTCTGCTCTTTTCGCAGTCCGGACATGCACTTTAGGGCATGCCTCCCATGGAAAGGAATCCCTAACGGAACTATTCTCCCTGGAAGATGTTTCTTACTAACCATGTAATATAACATAACTAGTTGGGAACTTGTCTGATAAAGCACTAATGACCCCTACGCCTGGTCTCCATGCATGCCCCGGTTTTTATAACCGTGAGGGCATTCGGACACACTCCGGACTGTTGGGTCCCGAGGTTGAAGCAAAATGGTCCGCAAAGACAAACGATCTACAATTCGGCTAGAAAGTATTTTACATGTCATTTTAATTTACATTGTCAAATTGACTGATTGTACTCCTCCTCAATCCCATCTAATAGGCTGTCTAGTTTACAGTCCCGTTGGGAATATTTCGCGGCCAACTCTACTTGGCCGTACATTAGGCCCACAGGGATCTCCTTCCCATCGGGCCCCACAGGTTCGACCTCGGCCATCTGGTTTGGATCAGCCTTTGTGTACCGCATCTTCACCATGGCCCAGGCCTCCCTGGCGCCTTGACGGCAGGCCGGTATCTTCCACAGACGGAAGCGCTGCCATGCTCCCTGAAGCTTCTCAGCAAGCCCTCCAAGACCCTCGGGTAGGGAGACGGACGGCCATAAGGCCTGGACGACGCCACTCATCGCCTGCCGAACACGTTTGTGCAGTTGCAGCAGCTCGGGAAGAAGGTCACCCGTGGAACCAGGCATCTCCTCCGCCGGACGACCAGTGAGCACACCTACAGACACATTTATTTCAATTGACTTCCTCGCTGAACTCTTCTTTTCAAAAGAGTTTGCTCAAGCACTTACTGTAAATGCCGCGACGGAGCCGCCGATTCTCCTTTACGGAGTCAGACAGCTGGACCCGAACATCTTTTAGTTCTTCTCCCAGCTGGGTGTTGGCATCTTGGAGCTTGTTCCTCTCCTGCTGCACCCTCATAAGCACCTTCTCACCGGCCTTCAGCTGGCGCAGCAGATGTTGCTTGTCCGGATCTAGTCCGGCACCCTCTACAATATTATTGTCAGAACTACGCACACGCCGCACTTCAAAAACGACTTATCTTTTCGAAAGAATATATTACCAGAGGGGGTCTCTGTGGCTCCCCCTGCAGCGGCTAGTGCGGCCTCAAGTTGGGCCTTGCACCCTTGAAGCTCCTGAGACAGGTGGGTATTCTTCTCCGTAAGATCCTGCATAACAAATTATCCTTAAATCAGTTATTCTAACTATTTTAAGTCTCGAGGGCTACTGGCATATATAACTATTAAAATTTCTCACCCGTATGTCTTTCACATACTGCTCCGTGGCTTTGGTTAGACCATCTTGAGCAGCACGAAGGTGCGCGTCCCCTGCATTAAAGGCATTCAACGCCTCCGGGGAGAAACACGCGTCACGAAGAACTGTCCGGCGGCACCTATGATTCATGGCGCTCTCCACCTCGGACCTGGTGGCGGACAGCCTGTCGGCATCCTCCGTTGGAGGAGCATCCGGCTCACGCCTTGTGTTCGCCTCCCCCTCCGGACCAGGCGTTGGAGCCTGGCTGGCGGAGGCTTGATTGGTAACCTCTCCAGGCACAGTCCGGCGCGCGCTCTTTCTCCTAGAAGAATCAGGAGTGTTAATATACCTCCCAGGAATCTTTCCCTTAAATACGGTGGTGCTCCATACCGTTGCGGCGACGTTTCGATTCGCGTCGCACTCCTCTTCCGCCTGCTGGGCCGAACTGACCCTTGTTGGTCAGCCGCCGCGGATCCGGCTTCCCGCCCTAAAGGTACCTCCTGCGGAACACCGTTGGTATACAGTGTTCGGAAATAAGCATGGATGAGTAATAATGACAAGACCTCGGTCGCAGTTACGTGGGAAGCCGGAGTTAAACCGGGGTAGTCGGCCGTAATGGCGACTAAAGCATTGTCCACGCTAAGTTGGTGGAACACCCCATCGATCAGCTCCACCTCTATGTCCGGATCCTCCTCGGAGGACGGATCAAGGGATCGTCCCGGATCCTCGGGTTGTGGAGTCGGACTGTGTATGCCCTCTACGTCCCGGCGCAGCTCCTATGTCGAAATCACGAAGTAAGACACTTAACTGTGGGAATATGGATCGGATAAATAAACGTCCGCTTACCCAGCTTCGAGGGTTATTCACGGAGAATCCATTCAATGGACTTGTGTGGAGGAAGTCCTCCTTCTCCCCCTTGTATAAGCCGGACAGGATCTTCACCAGATCGGCAGCCGATCCCGGCCCCTTGCGGCCATGACGGGTGGCGTCATTCTCCCCGTTGAAATCCCACATGGGGTGGCCCCTATATTGGAGCAGCTGCACCCCTCGCATAATGCACGTGGCCATGACTCCAATCATGGTCAATCCGGAATGGGCCAGTAACCTTATCCGGCCCATCAGATATTGGACGCTCCTATCATCTTCCCGTTGAGGGCTCCGCGGGCGCCAACTCAGGCGTTTCTTCAGAGGAGCGTTGCTGAACTCCGGGAGGCCGATCCGAACTGGGTCCCGCAGCGGGGCGTCTTCCATATAAAACCATTCTGAAGGCCAGTCTTCGGACGCCTTCTTCGGGGTTCCGGATAGATATCCGGTCCCGGCGATGCGCCATATTTCGGCTCCGCCCACTTGATATATCGACCCCTCGTGAGAACGGGGTATGAGGCAAAACAATCTCTTCCACAGTGCAAAATGGGGCTCGATGCCCAAGAACATCTCGCAAAGAGCTACAAAACCTGCAATGTGCAAAATGGAGGCGAGTGTAAGGTGATAAAGCTGGAGTCCGTAGAACTCCAGGAGCCCCCAGAGAAACGGATGTATGGGAAACCCGAGCCCCCTTATTAGATAAGGGACCAAGCACACCCGCTCTCCTTTGGAGGGGTTGGGGGTGTTCTCTGCCTGCTTTCCACCTTTGTAGGTGGCCAGTCCGGCTCGAACCGAGCCATGAAGGCCGGAGGAAGGTATCCCTCCGCTTGGAGCATCACCAGCTCGATGTGCGGAACTGAACATCTCCTCCAATATCCTAGCTGAGGGCTGGGAGCACGAGAGGAGGAGCCGCGTCGACTGTCCATGATGGAGTGGATTTTTTTCAGAGGCGCTTCGATGAGTACTCGTGGAAGGAGGATGGTGTGATTCGGATCTAGATCCTTGCTCCTCTTATAGGCAGCTTATTCGCGCAGCTAGGGGGTGAAACATAAAAATACCCTGGCTTTTCGCATTCATACGACACGTGGAAGAGGGCCATTATTGGGCGTGGAAGCCAAGGAGCGCAACATTTATAAGGAAGCCGGACACTATTCGGCAAGCACATGGAATTCGGGGGAGAACCCGCCTTGCAACGCCGAAGACAATATGCGCACTGGACTAATCGTCATTGAAGCCTGGTTCGGGGGCTACTGAGGGAGTCGTGGACTAGGGGGTGTCCAGATAGCCGAACTATCATCATCGGTCGGACTCCAAGACTATGAAGATACAAGATTGAAGACTTCGTCCCGTGTCCGGATGAGAGTTTCCTTGGCGTGGAAGGCAACCTTGGCGATGCGGATATGTAGATCTCCTACCATTGTAACCGACTCGGTGTAACCCTAGCCCCCTCCGGTGTCTATATAAACTGGAGGGTTTTAGTCCATAGGACGGAACAACAATCATACCATAGGCTAGCTTCTAGGGTTTAGCCTCCTTGATCTCGTGGTAGATCCACTCTTGTACTACCCATATCATCAATATCAATCAAGCAGGAGTAGGGTTTTACCTCCATCGAGAGGGCCCGAACGTGGGTAAAAACATCGTGTCCCTTGTCTCCTGTTACCATCCACCTAGACGCACAGTTTGGGACCCCCTACCCGAGATCCGCCGGTTTTGACACCGACAGCCATTAAAAGGCCAAAACTCAGGTCCAACTGCAAATGGCCCAACTCACTTATGGGCTGTCAACAGGCTGAAAGACACATCAGGATGGAAATTGGCCCAACACTTAAATGGGTCGCTAAAAGGCCAAAAAATGTACATCTTGAAAATTGGCCCATCCCTTGAATGGGCCGTTCACAGGCCGAAGCCACATCGGGCCGATATTGATCCCAAACATATAGCAGGCTGTTAACGGGCTCAAACTGACGATGGGCTGCAATGGTGTCAAATCATTAACGGGCTATTGACGGGCCGAAATGGCACATCTCGTATGGGCCGTGGGCTTAAATGGACCTAACACACGTAGGCCTTATATTGGCCGGCCTGCTAATTCCTACTAGGCCGGCCTTTTTCACCGGAATGGGCCACTGTTGGGCCGTGCCACGTGTTGATCTATCATAGGCGCCTCCTGTCGAATGGACGGATGACATCTGGCCCACTGAGGAGCCGACACGTGTTTCCTCCGCCCAATGAGAATTTTACACGTGGAAAATCCCCATTGGTCCGGGTTGTTAATGGGTTATCGGATCCAAAACCAGACCTGATAGCTTAACGGCGACCCGTTATGGTCGATGCCACATGTCGGTCACCCTTGACCAAAGCATTTCTATGACGCGTGATTTATCGTCATGGAAGTGGACACTTCCGTGATGATAATTTTGGTAATGTCATGGAACACTTCTACGACAGCACAGGTATGACTATCTTGATTCTGTCATAAAATCGTCATGGATGTACATGCATGACAGAAAAGGTGATGATGCGGAGCATCCTACGGGCATCACCATGTCAAGAGTCCGTTTGGCAAGTGACACGTGTGACATCTACTTCACATACAGAAAGGTGAATCATCTCCTTTACACGTGTTCACTTGACCCCTTCGAGAATGGTATACTACTTAACACTCCACTCGTGTGCATTCATAGGTATTGTCGGAGCTTCATGGATGACGAGGAGGAGTGCAAGCGCCAAGGATCACCTACACCATCCACGAGGGAAGCATGGAAGAGAAGGCGGAAGAAACGGAGCTGCTACAAGTCAAACCCACCGGACGATCGGTCCTTACCGGATGTCTGACGCCTGGAGGTTCAGCCTGCCAGAACAGCTATAGCCGAGGCAATCTACAGCGCCCGGACAACCGCATATACCAGACGACCGACAAGTCCCAGTGCCCGGACGACCGACGTCGACCGGACGTCTGGTGCCACCTTCACAGAAGGAAAATAGCGGAAGTCCGAAGACTTCTGGACGTCCGTCCCGTCCCGAGCCACCGGACGTCCAACCCCCACCGGACATTCGGTAACTACCTGTGCGCAGCTACGGGCGTTTGGCCTTGTATCCCTCTCCCACTTACCCCTTCGTGACTTAGACAATAAATAGACCTCCCCCTCATCCTTTTTAGGGTTAGCAAAGTGATAGCTCATTTGTATGTGAGATTTGCTCCTACCTTCCTCTACTCTTGAGAGAGAGAGAGAGACCACCACTCCCATGGAGTTCAAGACCTCCATGTGAGAATATCCTGCGGGATATATAGTCAAGACCCCTTCATGGGAAGATCCGTCTAGGATATCATCAAGACCTCCTCTTGGAGATGAACCTTACCTTGTATCTTTCCCTTTGTTGTTCATGTACCTTGTGGATCTTGTGTGTTCGATTGTCTAGTGGATATGTGATTGGACTTGTTCTTGAGTGTTTCCCCTTGTGATTTATCTCCGTTCTTCCCCGTGTTCTTTGTGTTCTTCGAGGGATCCCACTCCAATCATGAAAGATCGGCCTACATCAGGTTAGCCCCATATCATATGGTATCAGA
>NC_057795.1:273038303-273045901 GCF_018294505.1 Triticum aestivum | reverse complement strand
TTTGTGATTTGTTGGTTTGATGATGTTTTGTTGATTTTGATCCATGGATTTGCTTGGTTTCGAGTGGATCTAGCATCTCCCAAGTTTCCCCATCTTCCATCCATGAAATCTCGTCAATTTTGACCCCAAAACCCCCAACTTCCACCCAAAATCGAGCCCGGATCTCAAATCCCGCGTTGACCCCGATACACCGGAGGACCGACGCTTTAACGGACGTCCGGATCCCCAGGAACCACCGGACAGCCGGTACTTACAGGACATCCGACACCCCGATCCCGAGGTGAAACAGCGGATTTCCGAGCCCCACTGGACGTCCGACTACTGGACATCCTCCCATTTCCAGACGTCCGATACCTGTACATATCAACTTCGGTAGATTTTTGTTTTGTCCATAACTAATTCATCCGAACTCTGAGTTTGACGTTCTTTAGCTCGTTTTGAAGCTATTGACATCCCCCTTCCCACAAAAATACCACCAACACCATTTGACTCCATCAAATTATCCAAAATTTGGCAAGTTTGCATAGGCCCTCCACCATATCATCCGCATAACCACCATAGCCTTCCGCAACCTAACCCATTTTGTTCCCCAATGCATTAGTGGTTGCTTGAGTAGCGATTCAAGTCTCCTAAGATGTTTCGGCTACTTAGGGACGGTTGCTTCTTCATCAACCACCACCACCACTTCCACATAACCTTGCCCACCATACATTACCACCACCCCAACTTAACATAATCTTGTTTTTCTTGTACGTTGTGTCTTCTAAGGTGTTTCAGCAACTTCAACTTCGCTCACATAACCCATCATTCCACTTCCGCATTGCCTGGTGCAACACCAACACCGCTTTCAGCTACCACCATTTTACTTTTGTCCTTGAGATTTTGAGTTCTGGTTTTTCCATTTCCTAAGGTATTTCGGCTAATTAGGAACGGGTCGACATCGAGTACACCGCCACTCATCATTGCCACGAGGTCGTCATCGACTTTGACTACTTCACCATCATCCGTTCGTTGCGTACAAACGAGAAACCCTCGACGGTAACCTCGACGACACCATTGTATATTCCCCTTGCAATTGCATTGATAACCCCTCGCCCATTTTGTGTCACTTGTCTATCGAGACTAGCAATTTCAGTATTGCCGGCAACGTTACTTGTGCACATTACTGATCATTGATATACACCTTCCATTGCATATATACCGTATCATATTGGTATGATCTTGCTATCATATCATGTCTTGTGTCACAAGTTTGTTCCCGCATATATACAATTGCTATCTTGGTTTGTGCATTGTGCAAAAGTGGCCATACCAAAAACAAGAGAATAAGCTTTTAAGCAAAAAAGAAAGAGCAAAGAAGCTTGTAAGCAAGTGCCATAGCATCATACCACATTGCATAAGATTGTCACATCCGATCATCTTGGATCAAACACTGGGAACCATACATATATAGCATACTTGGGATAGAAAGTTTATCCATTTTGCACCTTATAGGTTGTGCACAAGTGTTGTATCCGCCTATAGAGCAATCGTGCTAGCGTCTCCCTTGAGTTGTTCAACACGAGCATTTTGTGTGGATTCCACATTTTATGCTCATTCCTTGGTTGCACGGCCCCATTTATCTATCCGTGTGTGCGTTTCCGTGTGCCATTCATTGCTATTAGTCTACTTGTTTCACTTGCGAATTTGTGAATCTTTTTCAACATTATTGACTCTTGCTAACATTTTGCATTAAATTTTTGTGCCACTATCCTCACCGAGCTACTCCATAAGCTTTACTTGATAGGTGTGAGTGAACAAGTCCAGTACCAATTCCACTATTCTTTCATTTCACATTGAGTGAAACGTGATACATCCTCAACTTTGGGAAAAGGTAACTTGGTATTGTTTATCTCATTTCCTACTCGCCTCTACTCGAGTCTTGTGATGGATAGGCAAGGCATTTCACCTTCGGTCTACAACAACAATGACGAGTTCGATGCCACGAAAAACTCCACCGACGCCAAGATGCAAGCTCAAATGGAGGAGATCAAAGCCCTCATCAAGTCCTACAAGAGGTCTTCCTCATCTTCGAGAAGACGCTCAAGTGCACGTGCTTCCGAGCTACCATCTCCGGCAAGATCACATCAGCATCAACACAATCACCGACGAGAACGTGAAGGTCAAGAGATCTACATCAACAACCGCTCAATGACTTCACCATCTCCCTTGGCATCTTCGCCAAGCGACTTCAAGGCATCTTCTCCTACGGACATATGGCCTCTTCGCCAACAAGCACCCCAAGACTACGCTCAAGAGAAGCTCCCCAAGCTCAAGTCCGCGACTTCCACGAGCTACTGCGACCTCGACATCGACCATGCGATTCCTTTCTACGGGATTCAAGAACCCGAGGAGTATCTCGAGTGGGAGCGCTTGATGGACAACTAGCTCAAGCTACATCAAGTCCCTTCCGAAGATCAAGTGAAGTGTGCCTCAAGAAACTTCCACGATTACGCCTGGACATGGTGGCTTGTAGTGACCAGACCTCAAACAGTCTGATCTCTGTGCATCAGTGTCATCCCTGGATCGGTAATGCTGACACGCACAATACTTGAAGGATTTATAACAGAGTAGCAATCACACACTTATTACATCAAATGTCTCAAAAGAGAACTTATTACAATAAATATGGCTTAAGACCGTCTAATAACGATAACAGCGGAAGTCTTGGAAGATAAGCGAGTCCATCAACTCCAATGGCATCACTGAGTATAAGATCACGACCTAAGGCACCTTACTCGTCGTCTGAAAAGTCTGCAACATGAACGTTGCAGCCCGAAAACAGGTCAGCAAATGGAATATGCTGGCAATGTAACACATAGAGAGTAATGAATAGAATAATGCTATCACTACATGCATATATGGCTGGTGGAAAGCTCTATGGTTACAGTTTTGCATAAAGCCAATTTTTCCCTACGACAAAGGAATAAATTTTACTTAACTATCATGGTGGTTGTTAAACATTGAGAAGGTTCCTCCAACTCAATCCCAATTAAGCATCATCATTAACCCAACAAAATTAAATTAATTAACATGATGAGATACACATGATAATCCAAATACTAGATACTCAAAACGTCCATAACTGGGGACACGGCTAACCATGATTAGTTTATACACTCTGCAGAGGTTTGCGCACTTTTCCCCGCAAGACTCGATCTCCTCTGTTTGAATTCTCGCACTACATGGTGTTTGAGAAACGGATGACCGAGACACAATCTTTCAGAAGCATTAACTCTTTACTCTGGGTAGACAGTACAACTTACATCCCCTACATCTGCTAGTCTACCACTGAAAGAGGTCACACAACATACTCAACTATGCTAGAGCCCATAGTAGCTTGCGGCTACACATGGAAGTTTCTAGCATGAATAATCTCATGATCCCTTTGAGCCTAGGTGGCGGTCCATAGGAGAATCACACGGTACCCCGGGATTTCCAAAAATACAGGCAACACTGGGTTCCCCAGGTGCCTCAATCCACCCAGATGTGTGTTAAAGTTGCCACCTTAAATAAACCATTAATTAACAATCTCACATCTGTCATGGATACACTCACCCAACCCACGTCTACTAGCATAGCAATATAAGCAAACGTAGAAGTAACTCCCAAAGGTTTGATAATAAAACAGGTAATAGGTACTACCTCATCTACTTCCCAAAACCCACATATTAATCAGATCCTAATCATGCAATTGTTTGAGGATTGATCTAATGCAATAAAACTGGGTATTAAAGAGGTATGATCAAAGTGTTACTTCCCTTGTTGATGATCCGTGAAACCTAGAGACTCGTAGTAGCAAGCGGCGCACTCCGGGTACTCTATCGCAAACAAACAAGCATACAATAAGCAATCAACTAATGCATGGGTAAAAAATGAATAAAAGATCTAACCAGAAAGTTCAACTTAAGAACTCCGGTTTGCAAAAAGAATCAAATCAAATGAAGCAACGAAAGTCAAACGGCGAAAGAAACAAGCTTCATTTACTAATCTGAACATAAGTCAAATTTTACCGTAGCAAAAACTTGTTTGAGTTTGTTAAATGGAAAGAGGGTTTCGAGATGAAACTCTAGGCACTTGAATAGCCTAATTCCAATAAACGAGCGAGAAGTTATCCTAGAACGAAAATCGGATCATAAATCGCGATCGAAAATAATCGCGGAAAAATCCGAGAAAAAGAAAAAACGGACGAACAGGCTAACGAACGAACGTTCGCTGTCTGCGGCTAAACAACGAAAACCGTTCGTTAAAATGAACGTACGGACGAACGTCCGCAAAATAAATAAACCGAAAAAAACTAAACCGATCTATTAAAAAAATAAACCGCGGTTCTTAAAAAACGGGCGATTTTCTGATGAAAACCGCCGGCGGCAGCGGCGAACTCCGGCGGCTAACTCGACGGCGGCGGCGGCGGGTGGCGGCTCCGGCGGCGAGGGGATCCGGCGGCGGGGCAGCGGAACGGGGCGGCGGCGGCTCCGGCGCGGGGCTCCGACAGCGGGGCGGCGGCTGGCAGCGGTGGCGCAGCGGCTGGCAATGGTGGCGGATCGGGGGCGGGGCTAGGGTTTGCGGGGGCTGGGGCTGGCGGCTCGGGCCTCCCGGCTTATAAGGCCGGCCGGGCCAGGAGTCCAGGGCGGACACGGCCCGGTAGGTCAGTTCGTTTTTAAAAAAAATACTTTCGCGCAGAAAAACAAATAAAAGAAATACTTAACGGATTCCTAAAATCCTGAAATAATTTTTTCCCGTCCTCTAAAAATAAGCCGGACAAGATGAACCTTTATTTGGGCCTAAAATGCAGTTTTGAAAAATGCGCATTTTTCCTAATTCAAATAAAATAGCGATAAAACTCCGAAATAAAATCTTATTTGATTTTTATATTAAATCCTCAATATTTCTTTATTTTGGGAAAGTCATTTTATTCCCTCTCTCCTATTTTTATAATAGAAATATTTGAAGATAAAATAATTAAAATCAAAATGATCCCTTTTCTAAATTTGAGAAAAACTCAAAGAAAATAACGAAATTCCCAACTCTCTCCGTGGGTCCTTGAGTTGCGTGAAATTTCTAGGATCAAACCAAAATGCAATAAAATATGATATGCAATGATGATCTAATGTATAACATTCCAAATTGAAAATTTGGGATGTTACATGGCTTCACACACCTTCGGAGAGCTACGATATGAGTTGGCCCAAGACGAAGAGAGCTTTGCGGCGAGAGTTCGTGCCTCCAACCTACACGGAACAACTTCTACGCCAATTGGAGAACACCATCCAAGGATCCAAGTCCATCGACAAGTACTTCAAGGAGATGAAGAAGGCCTTGCGACGAGTCGGCGTGGACGACCCCATTTTGATGAAGTTCCACTTCATGATGGGATTGAACAACGACATCTCCAAGACTATCTTCCTCGAGAACTACAAGTCCCTCGACGACTACTACATTGGTGCTCTCAAGGCGGAACACGAACTCATGAAGGCCAAGGCTTCTCCACCCCAAGCTCACTTCGCAACGACCAAGCTCCATGAGAACGAGCATGAGGATAGTACCACGGCGATGTCCAGGCCCGATGAGCTCCAAGACGATGCTCCAAAGTTCTACTTCACCGCCATCCCTCTTTGTGGCATTGATGATGTCGACAACTTCGACTCTTTTTCAAGACGGTGCGGCGACGAGTACGACTACGGAGACCCTCAAGGACCAAGCTTTGGAGGCGAGCGACAAGGTGGCGATCAAGGATGATGCTTCCATCTTAGGAGGCAAGAGTGATGATGTGCCATCTTCGGCCTTCATCAACGGCGACGATGACGAGATGATCGAGCATGGGATTTTCCCTTCGGTCATGGAGGAGAGCGATGATGTGCCATCTTCGGCCTTCATCCACGGCGACGACGACGAGACGGTTGAGCATGGGATTTTCCCTTCGACCACGGCGACGTATGATGACTTGAGTGACTTATGACACCATATTGAGTGAGAGCGAGTTCACCACTAGCCCCATCAATGATGAGTTGCCCCAATTCCCATGTCAGGAGAGCCACAACCCCCACCACTTGAGTGAAATGAGTGACTCCACCATATGTGAGTTTGAGTGCACCTATTTTGAGGGAGTGGGTGAACCTCCACATAGAGAGAGTGTGATAGTTGATAGGGCATGTGACGCCACTATGATTTCTAATGACTTAACCTCTAACTCTATTGTGTCTTATCATTTGGTGCTAGGTTCCATTTATGATGACGTGTCGATCCTCGACGACTTCGTCCTCCCTTTGGACAAAATGATGGCCATGGTGGAATATGATGCACCACCCACATGGTTCCATCAAGATGAAGATGACCCCCATTTGGTCTTCCCCACCTCACCTACACCACTTCAGTGGAATGGAAAAGGTAACATAGGTGAAGGTGATGCTCTAGTCCCACTAGTGGACATTCTTGACATTGATTGCTTGCATGATGTTTATCAACCTATTACCATGCTTCATGCTAGCGCAAATTCCTCATGTGATGATTTCTTGCCCATTTACGATGAGTATGATGATTCTCATGTGGAGTCTATTAGCTGTGATGCCATGTTACATAGGATTTCTTGTGATAATTCTTTAGGTCACATCATGTTTGATAATCCGCTTGACTTGTCATATGCTATGCATGAGGTCAACATTATGTCATATTTACAGTCTCTTCATAGTGACTATGCATATGCCATTAAAATAAACCCAATTTGCACTTATGGCATAGATGACAAGCCCATGGTTATTGGCATTTGTTTTTCTTGTGATGATATTGATATGCTTCCTGTAACGCCCCGGATTCGATGCGCCAGGTGTCCGTCAGTTATTCGCCATCGTTGCCATGTCATTTGCTTGTGTGTTGCATTTTATCATGTCATCATGTGCATTTCATTTTGCATACAAGTTCGTCTCATGCATCCGAGCATTTTCCCCGTTGTCCGTTTTGCAATCCGGCACTCCTATGTCCCCCGGCGTCCCCCTTTTTCCTCTTCTCTTGTGCGGGTGTTAAACTTTCTCGGAATGGCCCGAGGTTTGCCAAGCGGCCTTGGTATAGCACCGGTAGACCGTCTGTCAAGTTTTGTGCCATTTGGAGGTCGTTTAATACTCCAACGGTTAACCGGGTAACCGCAAAGCCTCTTTTGTTTGCAGCCCAACACCCCTTCCAAAGTGGCCCAAAACCCAGCAAACTCCCCTCCATGCTCTCGGTCGTTCGATCACGATCGCGTGGCCGAAAACCGCACCTCATTTGGACTCTCCTAGCTCCCTCTACCTATAAATTAGCCCCCTCCCCCGAAATCTCGGGCAAACCCTAGATCAACCTCCCTCTCGCCCGCCGGACATGTCCACCCCGCCGCCGGACGTGTCCACCGCCGGCAGCCACGTCGCCCCGGCCAATGAGAGGCCGCCATGTCACCCCACCGGTCGCTCCCGGCCAACCGGAGCGCGCCACCTCACCCGTCGGCTCCCCTCCACCGCGCCAGGCCCGCCGGGCCCGGATCGGGCCCGCGGGGCCCATCTCCGCCGCCGACCGGATCCGCCGCACCTCCC
>NC_057795.1:273031096-273038024 GCF_018294505.1 Triticum aestivum | reverse complement strand
CGCCCCTCCGCCCCGCCGCCTTCGCCGTCAAGGCCGGCCGCCGCGCCGCCCCCACGTCCCCAACTCCGGTCGCCGGACCCGCCCCGCCTCACGTCGCCGGCCCCGCAGCGCCTCCGCCGGTGATAGATCCGGTGGCCCCGACCTCCCCCGACCTCGCCGGCATCCTCCCCGTCCTCGTCTCCGGCGAGTTTTCCGGCCGCCTCGAAATCCGTGCAAATCTGGAGGTTGCCCCGAAATTCTTCTAAGTCCTCAAATTATTACATAATCATGCCATGTTCATCGCATCACATCTCTGCATCCGTAGCTCTGTTTTGCGCGTGTAATATGCCAAATTGTTCGACTCAACGAGTACTTCATTTCATTCCATTGCATCAGTTTCATTTGAGCTCATCTTGATGCCCGAAATGCTGTTGGAAGAGTGCATGTTGATGTTAATCTGTTGAAACTGTTATAACTTGCTCATTTGTCATTTTTGCCATGATTGATGTGTGCATCCTATGAGGTTGATGTCAACATGTGTTTTAATCTATACCATGCCATATTTCCAGGGGTGTATGCCATGTATTTTTGTGATCAATGTGGTGACTAGCACAAGCATGCAAACTAGGATCGTGATATTGCTGATTTAGTCCCTGTTCTGCTGTTATTTTGATGCCATGTAAACTTGATGCTACAGAGAGATCCATGCATATTTTGAGATACTTCAGTAAGGGTGTTTTGAACATATGGTTATTGTCTATCCATTCATGCCCTTGTTTGCAATTATGGAGTAGTCTAGCATGTCATTTGAGTGCTCTACTTTTGCTTCAAAATGTTTCCTGGCAGATTGTTTACTTGTTATTCAATTTAGCCAAGGGTGCTATAGTTGATCCTTGCGTGCTATGGACTTGTTCTTGACTTGGTTTGTTTCACAAACATGTCTTATTGATGATGCTATGCTTATATTGTCATGCAATTACTTGTGATGAGTGAATCGAGCTTGTTAAGTAGTGTACTTGCTGTTGCTGATTTGCTAGGCTGAATCTGTTATTTCGTGTTGCTATGTAAACATGTTGCTACTAATCATTCTATGCATAATCTGGAGATGTTCTATAAACATGTTTTGATCTACATGTCATCCTCTATCCATCCATGCCCCTGGTTGCAATTATAGCCTGCTGGAACATGTTGTTATCTTGCTCTAAAGTTTGCTAAATGATGTTGTTGTCAGTCTGTTAACATTAAGTTCAATGTTTCCATGATTGTTTCCTAGTGTTCCATGCAGCCTATGAACATGTTCTTGCCATGCTTAGCTTCACAAACATGCCTTCTTACTGTTGGTTGCCTTGCCATGCCATTTGTTGCTCTTTGGTGAGTGGTTCAAGCTCACCAACATGCCTACTTATTGTTGTTCCTGCCATGTATGAATCTGTAATATAACTTGCTATGTTTACATGGGTGTCATCATATCTTCGGTTCCTTTTTGGCTCATGGTCAGTAAGGGTCTTTTGTTCTATGCAATTAGTAGATTCATGCCATGCCTTTGTTTGCCATGATAAGTTCCTGTAACATGTTGTTTGATAGCTCTAAACATTGAAACCTGATGTTATTTCTGCAAAGTCTGAAACTGTTATTATTTGCAATCTTTCCATGTCTTTTTGAACATGTTCTAGTGATTTCTGGAGATAGCTCAGTGTTAATGTTTTGTTATGCTTTACCTGTACTTCATGCCCATACCTTTTGTTATTATATTGGGATGCTGTAGCTTGTTGTTTTGATGCTTGTAAGATGCCTAGTTGCTGTTATGGTCAGATTGTTGCTATGACTTGTATAGTGTGTGTGTTGCACCGTTGCTCCGTTTTGAGTGTGCTCTATATGAAACTTGCTTGATTTTGCATGTAGCTTCATATTATCATGTTGCATCCATGTTTTGAGGTGTTTGCTTGATGTTTGGGTGCATTTTGCATCAATGATATGTTTAACTTGTTTTGCTCATATCTTCTAGGCCGTAGCTCCGAATCTAATGAACTTTATATGTAACTTGACTAGAATTTCGTGTAGATCATCTTGGTGCATCTTAACTTGCTGTTTAACAACTTGAACATAAGGTTTATTCAGTTCTGGACCAATTTCGAAATTTGCATATGAGGACTTACCGGAATTGTTATATGTTGTTCCCGGCCTCATTTAAACTTGCCTTGATGTGTTGTTCTTGTTTGCATCATCCCTTGCCATGAGTAGCTTCATGTAGCTTGGTCATGCATCATGCTTGTTGTGCATCATGCCTTGTCCATGTGTGGTGTGTTTACCTATGTTGTGTGCTTCTTCTCGATAGTTCCCGTTTCGTTGCGATCATGAGGATTCGTTCGTCTCCGCTTGGTTCGTCTTCGTGGCTTCATCTTATTCATGGACTCGTTCTTCTTCCTTGCGGGATTTCAGGCAAGATGACCATCACCTTGGATCTCATTACTATCATTGCTATGCTAGTTGCTTCGATTCTATCGCTATGCTGCGTTACCTATCTTTTGCTCATCAAGCCTCCCAAATTGCCATGAACCTCTAATCTTTGACACCATTGCTAGCAAACCATTGATTGGCTATGTTACCGCTTTGCTCAGCCCCTCTTATAGCGTTGCTAGTTGCAGGTGAAGTTGAAGATTTCTCCATGGTGGACAGGGTTATGTTGGGATATCACAATATCTCTTATATTATTAATGCATCTATATACTTGGTAAAGGGTGGAAGGCTCGGCCTTATGCCTGGTGTTTTGTTCCACTCTTGCCGCCCTAGTTTCCGTCATACCGGTGTTATGTTCCCGGATTTTGCGTTCCTAACGCGGTCGGGTGATTTATGGGACCCCCCTGACAGTTCGCTTTGAATAAAACTTGTCCAGCAAGGCCCAACCTTGGTTTCACCATTTGCCTCACCACCACCTATACTTTTCCCTTGGGAGTCGCTCTCTCGAGGGTCATCTTTATTTTAGCCCCCCCCCCGGGGCCAGTGCTTGTCTAAGTGCTGGTTCGAACCGAGTAGACTGCGGGGCCCCCTCGGGGCAACTCAAGGTCTGGTTTTACTCGTAGGATGTCTCATCCGGTGTTGCCCTGAGAACGAGATATGTGCGGCTCCTATCGGGATTGTCGGCGCATCGGGCGGCTTTGCTGGTCTTGTTTTACCATCGTCGAAATGTCTTGTAAACCGGGATTCCGAGACTGATCGGGTCTTCCTGGGAGAAGGTCTATTCCTTCGTTGATCGCGAGAGCTTGTCATGGGCTAAGTTGGGACACCCCTGCAGGGTTTAAACTTTCAAGAGTCGTGCCCGCGGTTATGTGGCAGATGGGAATTTGTTAATGTCCGGTTGTAGATAACTTGACACCAGATCCTAATTAAAACGCATCAACCGCGTGTGTAGCCGTGATGGTCTCTTCTCGGCGGAGTCCGGGAAGTGAACACGGTTTCTGTGTTATGTTTGACGTAAGTAGGAGTTCAGGATCACCTCTTGATCATTGCTAGCTTCACGACCGTTCTGTTTGTTCCTCTTCTCGCTCTCATTTGCGTATGTTAGCCACCATATCATGCTTAGTCGCTGCTGCAACCTCACCACTTTACCCCTTTCTTTTCCATTAAGCTTTGCTAGTCTTGATACCCATGGTAATGGGATTGCTGAGTCCTCGTGGCTCACAGATTACTACAACAACAGTTGCAGGTACAGGTTATACGATGATCATGACGCGAGAGCGATGCTTGCTTGCGTTGAGTTCTTCTTCTGCTTCTTCAATCAGGGGATAGGTTCCAGGTCGGCAGCCTGGGCTAGCAGGGTGGATATTGTTTGAGTTTCTGTTTATGATTCATCCATAGTCGGATGTTGTTCTTGTATGTTGTATTGTTGTATTCGTGTGGCATTGTATGCCTTATGTATGTATCCTCATCTATTATGTAATGTTGATGTAATGATATCCACCTTGCAAAAGCGTCTTCAAGATGCGCTTCTATCCTTAGTGGGACCTTCGAGTTCCTTTAGGATAGGGTCGCATCTTGGGCGTGACAAGTTGGTATCAGAGCCTCGACCGACCTTAGGAGCCCCCTTGATTGATCGTGTAGTTTGGTCATTGTTGAGTCTAGAAGAAAACTGTTTTCGGAGTCTAGTTATATCGGAGAGTAGGAATTCTTTTTACTCCGCATCCCCTTCGTCACTCTGGTCAGGAATCTTGACGTAGGTGCTTTGAATTACTCCTCTTCCCCTTCAAATTTTTCTTTAGGATCTCGCGGTTAGTTTTCGTTCGTTGTCCATCCTCTTTTGTTCGGCGCATTCCTCGTCAAGCTGATTTGAACCTCTCTCTCTTTGGGAGATCAATCCTCAGCTCTTTTCGATCGATGTTGTTTCCCTGTCCGAAGTTGTCCTTGTTTTTTTTCACCCGCCCACCCCTTTTTCTCCTTGGAACCGGAGTCCGTAATCGAGTATCCATCCTACTCGTGTGAAGTCTTTGCTTTCTTTCCTCAATGATTTCAACCGGTGTTTTTCTCTTCAAGATATTCGTCGATTCCCCTTCCAGTTGCCTGTGTTTTCCCGCACTCCCACCCTCTTCTTCCCGGAGTCCGAGTCTCCTTTGACCATCAATTTCATTTGTGAGGAGCCTTTTCAGTCTTCCCTCAATTATTTCAACCGGCGAATTATCGTCTCATTTGGCATTCTTCATCTCTTTTTCTTTTCCGGTGCACTCAATTCAAGTTTTTTGGGTTGATCATATTCTTTCTCTCAGCTCAAGTGTTTCTCCCTGCTCATTCGCCTCTCGCCAATTTATCCTTCCGGAGTGCTCACGACATCTCAAGAGATTCGTCTGTGTTCTAATTAATCCGAGGTTGTCACCTCATTCAAACATTTCAATTGTTCCGGTGCATCATCTAACTTTTCAACAATCCTTTCCAACGGTGTTTTTCTCTTTAGTGGGCCCTAACCCACAGGTCTTTTCCCAGGATCTTACCTGACTCTTCTATTTTCCCCGGAGCTATTCTCAAAAGTGTGATGTAAGAATGGATTCCATCAGTCACATGCCTTTTCAAGATCGATTTCAATTCTTGTCATTGCCGATTCAACCTTTGCTCTTCTCATTCTTCCGGAGTATCTCAGTAATTTTGGTGGTGTTTTTCCATCGAAATTTGAAGAGCGAAGAAGAGTTTTTCTCTTAAATCTTGTCCATTCTCCCGGAGATTCGCGATGCTAGCTCGACGTTATCCTATCAAATTGTTTCAAGTCATACAAATTCTTTTCATCCATCCGGAGCATTTCAGGAGTTGCTTTCTCTCTCGATCATCCAGAGGCCATCTTTTCGGAAGATTTCTTCGTTCTAAGTTTTTCAAACTTGTTCTCCAATTATTCTATATCTGTGCCCCTTCGTTCATCTCAGTATTCTTCCCGGTGATTCATTCTCTTTCATCAGTCATTTTAAATTCTTACGGTGGTTCGTTCAAGATTCTTTTCCTTGTTTATCATATTAATTCTTTCGTTCTTTTCAATCCTACCGGTGGTTCATGAAGACACTCTCAAGTTTACGATATGTCACTTCTGAATCCTTTTCAGAGGAATAAGTTGCATGCCAAATCCTCTCGTCACCCATTAAATTGGTTGAGGATAAGCATACAATAAATCTTATTCTTATTTCATCCAAGCGAGTAATCCTTTCCTTCGGAGTTTATTCTTGATGAATAAATTCTAGTTCCAAGTGTTTTCATCTTTTCTTTTCCGGAGTTCAATTTTCTCGGTCATCTCGTCGAAACCCCATCTAAATCATCGCAAGGCTCATCTTATTCTTTCATCCTTCATTCTATCTCATCATCCTTTTTGTACCGGAATTCTTCAGGGTGGTTCTTCATGATTCAATTCATTTTTCAAGAGTTAATCAAGTATCATTCCATCCTCTCAAGTTCATGTTCTATTCCTTCCATCTTCAGCCGAAGTGCTGCCTAAATTCTTTCAGTCTTATTCGTTTCTTTTCTCATTCTAGCCACTCCGGTTAGAACGAGTGGTTTCATAGTCTATCTGATTCCGTGAGCTTTCGATTCTCGTCATTCTCGCCGTTCCTCTCTTCTTCTCGAGTGCTCTCGATTCTTTGCTTCTTCTCTTGAGTTCTTGTTTCACCTCATCCCTTTTTCCCTTCCGTCTCGGTCCTAAGATCTCGGGACGAGCTCTCTTGTTAGTGGAGGAGTGTTGTAACGCCCCGGATTCGATGCGCCAGGTGTCCGCCAGTTATTCACCGTCGTTGCCATGTCATTTTCTTGCGTGTTGCATTTTATCATGTCATCATGTGCATTTCATTTTGCATACATGTTCGTCTCATGCATCCGAGCATTTTCCCCGTTGTCCGTTTTGCAATCCGGCACTCCTATGTCCCCCGGCGTCCCCCTTTTGCCTCTTCTCTTGTGCGGGTGTTAAACTTTCTCGGAATGGCCCGAGGTTTGCCAAGCGGCCTTGGTATAGCACCGGTAGACCGCCTGTCAAGTTTCATGCCATTTGGAGGTCGTTTGATACTCCAACGGTTAACCGGGTAACCGCAAAGCCTCTTTTGTTTGCAGCCCAACACCCCTTCCAAAGTGGCCCAAAACCCAGCAAACTCCCCTCCATGCTCTCGGTCGATCGATCATGATCGCGTGGCCGAAAACCGCACCTCATTTGGACTCTCCTAGCTCCCTCTACCTATAAATTAGCCCCCTCCCCCGAAATCTCGGGCAAACCCTAGATCAACCTCCCTCTCGCCCGCCGGACATGTCCACCCCGCCCCTGGACGTGTCCACCGCCGGCAGCCACGTCGCCCCGGCCAATGAGAGGCCGCCACGTCACCCCACCGGTCGCTCCCGGCCAACCGGAGCGCGCCACCTCACCGCCGGCTCCCCTCCACCGCACCAGGCCCGCGGGGCCCGGATCGGGCCCGCGGGGCCCATCTCCGCCGCCGACCGG
>NC_057795.1:272988708-273030741 GCF_018294505.1 Triticum aestivum | reverse complement strand
GACTCCTGTCGCCGGACCCGCCCCGCCTCACGTCGCCGACCCCGCAGCGCCTCCGCCGGTGCCAGATCCGGTGGCCCCGACCTCCCCCGACCTCGCCGGCATCCTCCCCGTCCTCATCTCCGGCGAGTTTTCCGGCCGCCTCGAAATCCGTGCAAATCTGGAGGTTGCCCCGAAATTCTTCTAGGTCCTCAAATTATTACATAATCATGCCATGTTCATCGCGTCACATCTCTGCATCCGTAGCTCCGTTTTGCGCGTGTAATATGTCAAATTGTTCGCCTCAACGAGTACTTCATTTCATTCCATTGCATCATTTTCATTTGAGCTCATCTTGATGCCCGAAATGCTTTTGGAAGAGTGCATGTTGATGTTAATCTGCTGAAACTGTTATAACTTGCTCATTTGTCATTTTTGCCATGATTGATGTGTGCATCCTATGAGGTTGATGTCTACATGTGTTTTAATCTATGCCATGCCATATTTCGAGGGGTGTATGCCATGTATTTTTGTGATCAATGTGGTGACTAGCACAAGCATGCAAACTAGGCTTCGTGATATTGCTGATTTACTCCCTGTTCTGCTGTTATTTTGATGTCATGTAAACTTGATGCTATAGAGAGATCCATGCATATTTTGAGATACTTCAGTAAGGGTGTTTTGAACATATGGTTGTTGTCTATCCATTCATGCCCTTGTTTGCAATTATGGAGTAGTCTAGCATGTCATTTGAGTGCTCTACTTTTGCTTCAAAATGTTTCCTGGCAGATTGTTTACTTGTTATTCAATTTAGCCAAGGGTGCTATAGTTGATCCTTGCATGCTATGGACTTGTTCTTGACTTGGTTTGTTTCACAAACATGTCTTCTTGATGATGCTATGCTTATCTTGTCATGCAATGACTTGTGATGACTGAATCGAGCTTGTTAAGTAGTGTACTTGCTGTTGCTGATTTGCTAGGCTGAATATGTTATTTCGTGTTGCTATGTAAACATGTTGTTACTAATCATTCTATGCATAATCTGGAGATGTTCTATAAACATATTTTGATCTACATGTCATCCTCTATCCATCCATGCCCCTGGTTGCAATTATAGCCTGCTGGAACATGTTGTTATCTTGCTCTAAAGTTTGCTAAATGATGTTGTTGTCAGCCTGTTAACATTAAGTTCAATGTTTCCATGATTGTTTCCTAGGGTTCCATGCAGCCTATGAACTTGTTCTTGCCATGATTAGCTTCACAACCATGCCTTATTACTGTTGGTTGCCTTGCCATGCCATGTATTGCTCTTTGGTGAGTGGTTCAAGCTCACCAACATGCCTACTTATTGTTGTTCCTGCCATGTATGAATCTGTAATATAACTTGCTATGTTTACATGGGTGTCATCATATCTTCGGTTCCTTTCTGGCTCATGGTCAGTAAGGGTCTTTTGATCTATGCAATTAGTAGATTCATGCCATGCCTTTGTTTGCCATGATAAGTTCATGTAACATGTTGTTTGATAGCTCTAAACATTGAAGACTGATGTTATTTCTGCAAAGTCTGAAACTGTTATTATTTGCAATCTTTCCATGTCTTTTTGAACATGTTCTAGTGATTTCTGGAGATAGCTCAGTGTTCATGTTTTGTTATGCTTTACCTGTACTTCATGCCCATTCCTTTTGTTATTATGTTGGGATGCTGTAGCTTGTTGTTTTTATGCTTGTAAGATGCCTAGTTGCTGTTATGGTCAGATTGTTGCTATGACTTGTATAGTGTGTGTGTGTTGCACCGTTGCTCCGTTTTGAGTGTGCTCTATATGAAACTTGCTTGATTTTGCATGTAGCTTCATATTATCATGTTGCATCCATGTTTTGAGGTGTTTGCTTGATGTTTGGGTGCATTTTGCATCAATGATATGTTTAACTTGTTTTGCTCATATCTTCTAGGCCGTAGCTCCGAATCTAATGAACTTTATATGTAACTTGACTAGAATTTCGTGTAGATCATCTTGGTGTGTCTTAACTTGCTGTTTAACAACTTGAACATAAGGTTTATTCAGTTCTGGACCAATTTCGAAATTTGCATATCAGGACTTACCGGAATTGTTATATGTTGTTCCCGGCCTCATTTAAACTTGCCTTGATGTGTTGTTCTTGTTTGCATCATCCCTTGCCATGAGTAGCTTCATGTAGCTTGGTCATGCATCATGCTTGTTGTGCATCATGCCTTGTCCATGTGTGGTGTGTTTACCTATGTTGTGTGCTTCTTCTCGATAGTTCCCGTTTCGTTGCGATCGTGAGGATTCGTTCATCTCCGCTTGGTTCGTCTTCGTGGCTTCATCTTATTCATGGACTCGTTCTTCTTCCTTGCGGGATTTCAGGCAAGATGACCGTCACCTTGGATCTCATTACTAACTTGCTATGTTTACATGGGTGTCATCATATCTTCGGTTCCTTTCTGGCTCATGGTCAGTAAGGGTCTTTTGATCTATGCAATTAGTAGATTCATGCCATGCCTTTGTTTGCCATGATAAGTTCATGTAACATGTTGTTTGATAGCTCTAAACATTGAAGACTGATGTTATTTCTGCAAAGTCTGAAACTGTTATTATTTGCAATCTTTCCATGTCTTTTTGAACATGTTCTAGTGATTTCTGGAGATAGCTCAGTGTTCATGTTTTGTTATGCTTTACCTGTACTTCATGCCCATTCCTTTTGTTATTATGTTGGGATGCTGTAGCTTGTTGTTTTTATGCTTGTAAGATGCCTAGTTGCTGTTATGGTCAGATTGTTGCTATGACTTGTATAGTGTGTGTGTGTTGCACCGTTGCTCCGTTTTGAGTGTGCTCTATATGAAACTTGCTTGATTTTGCATGTAGCTTCATATTATCATGTTGCATCCATGTTTTGAGGTGTTTGCTTGATGTTTGGGTGCATTTTGCATCAATGATATGTTTAACTTGTTTTGCTCATATCTTCTAGGCCGTAGCTCCGAATCTAATGAACTTTATATGTAACTTGACTAGAATTTCGTGTAGATCATCTTGGTGTGTCTTAACTTGCTGTTTAACAACTTGAACATAAGGTTTATTCAGTTCTGGACCAATTTCGAAATTTGCATATCAGGACTTACCGGAATTGTTATATGTTGTTCCCGGCCTCATTTAAACTTGCCTTGATGTGTTGTTCTTGTTTGCATCATCCCTTGCCATGAGTAGCTTCATGTAGCTTGGTCATGCATCATGCTTGTTGTGCATCATGCCTTGTCCATGTGTGGTGTGTTTACCTATGTTGTGTGCTTCTTCTCGATAGTTCCCGTTTCGTTGCGATCGTGAGGATTCGTTCATCTCCGCTTGGTTCGTCTTCGTGGCTTCATCTTATTCATGGACTCGTTCTTCTTCCTTGCGGGATTTCAGGCAAGATGACCGTCACCTTGGATCTCATTACTATCATTGCTATGCTAGTTGCTTCGATTCTATCGCTATGCTGCGTTACCTATCTTTTGCTCATCAAGCCTCCCAAATTGCCATGAACCTCTAATCTTTGACACCATTGCTAGCAAATCATTGATTGGCTATGTTACCGCTTTGCTCAGCCCCTCTTATAGCGTTGCTAGTTGCAGGTGAAGTTGAAGATTTCTCCATGGTGGACAGGGTTATGTTGGGATATCACAATATCTCTTATATTATTAATGCATCTATATACTTGGTAAAGGGTGGAAGGCTCGGCCTTATGCTTGGTGTTTTGTTCCACTCTTGCCGCCCTAGTTTCCGTCATACTGGTGTTATGTTCCCGGATTTTGCGTTCCTAACGCGGTCGGGTGATTTATGGGACCCCCCTGACAGTTCGCTTTGAATAAAACTTGTCCAGCAAGGCCCAACCTTGGTTTTACCATTTGCCTCACCACCACCTATACTTTTCCCTTGGGAGTCGCTCTCTCGAGGGTCATCTTTATTTTAGCCCCCCCCAGGCCAGTGCTTGTCTAAGTGCTGGTTCGAACCGAGTAGACTGCGGGGCCCCCTCGGGGCAACTCGAGGTCTGGTTTTACTCGTAGGATGTCTCATCCGGTGTTGCCCTGAGAATGAGATATTTGTAGCTCCTATCGGGATTGTCGGCGCATCGGGCGGCTTTGCTGGTCTTGTTTTACCATCGTCGAAATGTCTTGTAAACCGGGATTCTGAGACTGATCGGGTCTTCCTGGGAGAAGGTCTATTCCTTCGTTGATCGCGAGAGCTTGTCATGGGCTAAGTTGGGACACCCCTGCAGGGTTTAAACTTTCAAGAGTCGTGCCCGCGGTTATGTGGCAGATGGGAATTTGTTAATGTCCGGTTGTAGATAACTTGACACCAGATTCTAATTAAAACGCATCAACCGCGTGTGTAGCCGTGATGGTCTCTTCTCGGCGGAGTCCGGGAAGTGAACACAGTTTCTGTGTTATGTTTGACGTAAGTAGGAGTTCAGGATCACCTCTTGATCATTGCTAGCTTCACGACCGTTCTGTTTGTTCCTCTTCTCGCTCTCATTTGCGTATGTTAGCCACCATATCATGCTTAGTCGCTGCTGCAACCTCACCACTTTACCCCTTCCTTTTCCATTAAGCTTTGCTAGTCTTGATACCCATGGTAATGGGATTGCTGAGTCCTCGTGGCTCACAGATTACTACAACAATAGTTGCAGGTACAGGTTATACGATGATCATGACGCGAGAGCGATGCTTGCTTGCGTTGAGTTCTTCTTCTGCTTCTTCGATCAGGGGATAGGTTCCAGGTCGGCAGCCTGGGCTAGCAGGGTGGATATTGTTTGAGTTTCTGTTTATGAATCATCCGTAGTCGGATGTTGTTCTTGTATGTTGTATTGTTGTATTCGTGTGGCATTGTATGCCTTATGTATGTATCCTCATCTATTATGTAATGTTGATGTAATGATATCCACCTTGCAAAAGCGTCTTCAAGATGCGCTTCTATCCTTAGTGGGACCTTCGAGTTCCTTTAGGATAGGGTCGCATCTTGGGCGTGACACTTCCTTTGCATCTTTTATGTCATATGCCATGCCATGACCACCTAGCTTCGGATATGCATTGTTTTGGATGTTGTCCATTTTCTCCATATGATGTTTCCGATATTGCTCATGAGGAGACCCCCATAGTTTCCTCATACATTTTAGAGATTTTGATTCATCCCATTCATTGCATGATCCCAATACTTGTGTGCACCATATGCTCCCCATGAATGAAAATGCTATTGATGTGCCATATAATTGTATGCTCAATTTGCATCCCCGTTGTGTTATACATAAAAATTATTCTTTCATGATGGATGACATGTTCTTATACCATGCATCAAATTTCTTTGAGCGATACTTATCTTGTGCTAACTCACACATGCACATACACATCATGATGGCTGATGTGTACATTTACCACACACACAATTTCTTTTGCTTGTGTATTTGTTGTGTAGGTACCCATGCTTACTTGTCAACCTCACAATCCCATGAGTTGACAAAACGAGCTCTAGAGAGCAATGATGATTTGGGATCCCATGGATTGTCTTTCCCACCGCTCTCTTCGCGCAAAAACTTCGTGCATTTCTTCTACATGGCCCTCACTTGGCTATGGGTTGTTGTCCATTACATATTATATGCCCATCTTGCCATGTTCAGTTTGCATGATATGCTCATTACTATGCCTTTGCCATGCATTTGTGACCCACGCTTTGCATTACACATGATGATTGGTTCTCATACCTGTATGTGTATTTGCAAGCTTGGTGGAGATATTGCTTGTTCTTGCCATGTTTACTTTTTGCCCAATGCTTATGATCATGCTTTGATCTTGATTTGTGCTCGTGCTTGCGAATGTCATGTGCATTGCCTATGCCCATTAATTACCCGCATGACATGATTGCCATGATTTCCTCTAGTGTGTTGCATCTTCGCTCCCCTAGTTTACATGACTTGATTACTATGCTTGACTTTGTTGCATCACAGATGATTTATACTTGCTCATTTCATGCGGTTGATGACAACCATCTACATGCTTTGCACATGATTGTCATTGCTTCTTGCCATATATCTCCATATGTTGCCTCTCTCATGCTAGATGATTTTCCATGTATTGAGTGCAACAATGCTTTTAGCCTTGATAATGAGATTGCCCCCATAGCATTCTCACATATGATTGGAGATTTTGACATATTACTTGTGAAGCATGCTTGTCTTACTTCTTTGCACCATATACCTAGTGCCATGAATATAGCCATTGTTGCATAATATTATTCATGCACTTGTGCTTCTAATGGTTAAGATGAGAACCATCAGGATGGATGATGTGTTTATCTACCATGCCCATACATTCTTTATTTTCTTGTGTGCGTGTGTAGGAAACTTGGACTTTGTGTCGACGTCCACTTCACGTGAGTTGACCATTCAAGCTCTTGAGAGCGAACCAGCTTCTATCACGACGCTTCTAAACCGCATTTTCTTGCGCTTCGGCATTGTGGAGAATGCACAAGGACACGCCTTCAAGGTGACATCTTTTTTGAGCATGGATATTGTGGATCATACTACTTGTGTTGCTTGCACCATGAGACTTATTGTTCATCTTGGACTTGATTGCGCACATGTTAGAGATCTTGCTTCGACTTGTCATTTTCACCGTTCCATGCATCATGATATATATGCCATGTGTGTTGCATCCGACTTGTGGATTACTTGTTCCTATCACATGTTTGGTTGCAACAATGTCACTTCTTCACATATGCCATGTCCCATTGCTTGTCACATGATTGACTTGATTGCCTCACACATGATGAAAATTTGCTCTTTCTATTGTGTTGAGTGCCATACTATCTTCACTACACCATATGCATGTTATGCTTGGATTGTCTTGCACTTGACCCATGTGTTTAGACGCTTCATTTTATTTGGTGTTGTGAATGATTCCTATGCCTACCATAGACCTTTCATTGAGCGCTTTGCCCATGTTTGCTATGACCTTGAGGTAGATGCTTCTTCTCTTCTCACACATATTTGCATCACTACCTCACATTTGCATACTTGTCCCCATGATATCTTTGCTTGTGCTCGATTGATATGCTTACATGCCATGTCACAATCCTTTGTCACACCCTATGTTATGCTTCATGACGACACTTGTTTGGTGAATCACCTATTGAATGCTTGGTTTTGCACTAACGCTAACCACATTTGTTTTTCCAAGTGTTTGTTGTCTTTGATCCTTTTGAAGGAATCACTAGATGGTGCGACATTGGAGAGCGCCTATTTCGAGTTTCAAGATGATGAGTGCTTGGTGATCGACCGCTTCGACACGGTAACGCCATCTCTTTCCCATCGTGATTTGCCTTTCGATCTGAGGTTGGATCTTTTCCAAGGTGGGGGATGATGTGGAGCATCCTACGGGCATCACCGTGTCAAGAGTCCATTTGGCAAGTGACACGTGCGACATCTACTTCACATACACAAAGGTGAATCATATCCTTTACACGTGTTCACTTGACCCCTTCGAGGATGGTATACTACTTGACACTCCACTCGTGTGCATGCATAGGTATTGTCGGAGCTTCATGGACGACGACGAGGAGTGCAAGCGCCAAGGATCACCTACACCATCCACGAGGGAAGCATGGAAGAGAAGACGGAAGAAACAGAGCTGCTACAAGTCAAACCCACCGGACGACCGGTCCTTACCGGACGTCTGACGCCTGGAGGTTCAGCCTGCCAGAACAGCTATAGCCGAGGGAATCTACAGCGCCCGGACGACCTCATATACCAGACGACCGACAAGTCCCAGCGCCCGGACGACCAACGCCGACCGGACGTCTGGTGCCACCTTCACAGAAGGAAAATAGCGGAAGTCCGAAGACTTCTGGACGTCCGGCCCGTCTCGAGCCACCGGACATCCGACCCCCACCGGACGTCCGGTAACTGCCTGTGTGCAGCTGCTGGCCTTTGGCCTTGTATCCCTCTCCCACTTACCCCTTCGTGACTTAGACTATAAATAGACCTCCCCCTCATCCTTTTTAGGATTAGCAAAGTGATAGCTCATTCGTATGTGAGCTTTTCTCCTACCTTCCTCTACTCTTGAGAGAGAGAGAGAGAGAGAGAGAGAAAGACCACCACTCCCATGGAGTTCAAGACCTCCATGTGAGAAGATCCTGAGGGATATATCGTCAAGACCCCTTCATGGGAAGATCTGTCTAGGATATCATCAAGACCTCCTCTTGGAGATGAACCTTACCTTGTATCTTTCCCTTTGTTCATGTACCTTGTTGATCTTGTGTGTTTGATTGTCTAGTGGATGTGTGATTGGACTTGTTCTTGAGTGTTTCCCCTTGTGATTTCTCTCTGTTCTTCCCCGTGTTCTTCATGTTCTTCGAGGGATCCCACTCCAATCATGAAAGATCAGCCTACACCGGGTTAGCCCCGTATCACGTGACCTACTGTGACAAACACGTATCATCACGGAAGTATATTTTTTTTGTAGTGATGAGTTCTACTGCTAAACTATCCAGCTGTTGTGTCCTTGTCGCCACGTGTCCTGAACTAGTGTTTTCCTGTAGCATTGTTGTCAGCCGTGATCCCGAGGATGTACTTGACCACAACAATTTCCTGGCTGTGCCTTCGATTACGAAGGGTGTGGTTCTTGTAAAGCTTCTCAACAAATCTGATGCGACATGTCTTCATCGTCATGTTTATGAGTGGACAGACCACTCTGTTAGGTTCTCCAAGGTTGACGATAGGTGATGGTGCAGGTAGACATCTCTCACGAAGTCCATGGCCTAGTCAGTTATGCCGGGTTCATCCCGTAGGTCGGTGGCAAGAAATAGTCTACAGAGTTTAATTAATGCAACATTGCTTGTCTGTAGTAAGTACTATTGTTCAGTACTTGATTTGTGTTTGTGAACCCTGTATTATTTAGTACTAGCGCTTTTGGTGTGTGGTGAGTCCTGAGAACAGTCTATGTTAATGTTTGTCCACTCAATTCAGTCTATATATTTTGAAGTATCCAAATCATATTTTTTTGTGAGGACGGTTTATCAATTATGGTTACACTCCAATATCTGTATGCATTTCAGGGTTTATCGCACCCACCAGGATTTCCAGTCCCATGGATGTTCAGTCCATACGATTTGTCACGACCTTTGGACTGTCCTGCTTGTGGGAGTAGGCGGGGGCCCTGCATGCCACGCGTAGTTGGACGATCAATCTTATGTTTAGTACTTCAACATAGTGATTTCCTGGTAAGGATTCACTCGTGTCACATCAAGTAAATCTTATTGATTTTGTCAGCGTTCTGGGAATGGGGGTCCCCAGACTTGCCTGCCTGCGGCCTGCGGCATGGCTCAAAGGGGGGCCAGCGCGGCCCATCTTCATCAACACAAGTTCAAGACCCTCGCGAGGGGCCAAGCCTCGTGAGGCGGACGACAAGGAGCTTCCTCAGGCATGGCCTCATCAGGCTGGCTCACGAGGAGGCGGAGAGTTCAAGGAGGGGTACCTCGCGAGGTGCCCATGACGCAAGCCATAACGACCAAGGGCGCCAGTCAGGCGCCAGCCCATGCAGTGTCCTCCTTTCCTCTTTAGTGCAAAGGGAGCAAGCGCAGGTGAGAGCATCAAGCAAAGGCATCCATTTCGGTGCAACAAGACCAAGACTAGCCCAACGGCAGGGAGGAAGTCATTGTGGAGCCCCAGCAGACGTCACCACCAGAGCCTTTGACAGGCGAGGACCAACTTTAGTCACGATGAGTGTACCCGCTGTTCCCCTTCAAAATGGCCAATTGTTGGCTCCCTTCCTGCTCAATATTTGGGGAGAGGCCCAGGGCCTTTGCCTATAAATAGGACTAGCCACCCCCCCAGGGGAAAAAGAGGCGGGATCTAGTATCTGGCATACATCTAGAATCGAGAGAGAGAGAGAGAGAGAGAGAGAGAGATAGAGCGACTGAACTCCTCCTAGCAGTTCATCGCACCAGCCAAGAATAGACCCTCGCGAGGCTGTTCTTCCTTGTATTATTCATCATCAGCCCAAGAGGCAATCCACCACACCACACACTGGAGTAGGGTATTACACCACAATGGCGGCCTGAACCAGTATAAACCTTGTGTCTCTTGTGAAGTTCTTTTCGTAGTTTAGATCCTAGCGATTTAGCGAGGGGCAGGTAGGTAGAGGGCGAAATCTCCGCGCGCACCCCAGTGTTCGAACCTCAAGGGTCTGCCAGAACCCGAAATCCGACAGATTTACTGTCTAAATCTTATTGATTTAATGTCATGTTTTCTTTATTTTGCTGCAATTTTACGATGCAGGTTTTGCCATGTGACATTCATCACAGAATAAACCGTTTGGTTTGCTCTACGATGGCTATTTTTGCAGGTTTCACTTCTTATGTCATGTCAGTAATGAAGGCACTGTCTATCACTTATATTACTGGAAAAAATTGGATTAGTCTGTTGTCTGAGTACAAGATGAATCCCTATGATGAACTGCAGTTTGGTTTAACAAACATGCCACAATTAGTCCTTCTCGCCTTTAAAAGAAATGAAGAAAAAGACTGGATCACGGTCATGGATCCTACTCAAGTTAGAAAGCTGATCATAGCAAACCAGACACGATCGCCGCTGTCTCGCACATTGGTACAACCTTTAGCAATGGATCGAGCACCAGCAGTTGCTCTAGCACTGACAGCGGTAGCATCTAAGTCTGATCCAGCTGAGGATTGGGCACCGACCGCGTCAGCAGATTAGGCTGATCTACCAGAGGATCGGGCATCGACACCGACACCTGCTCCGACACCGGCACCAGCTCTACAAGGATCACCATCTCCGGCAGCAGCGGCCGCACTAGCAGTCACACTAGCATGGGCACCAGCAACGGCTTCGGCACATGCACCAACACTTGCACTTGCATCTGCTCCGGCCCGTGCAGCGGCAACGGAACCAGCAGTTGCACCGGTAGCAGACTGGGCTGTAGTTCGCACTTCATATACCAAAGTCCTTACAAAAGCCGACATGTCCACCTTCTTGGTAAGCATTGGCCGCCCCCAAGTGCTTCGTTATTTTTTCTTTCCATGTTATTTCACATGATTCACGGTATTGATCTAACTATTTGTGTATGTCTTCTTGTTTGCAAACAGAGAATTCCTAGAGCAACGAGGGAGTCGTTCAACAATCCGGGTGACGGTGGCCAAGTTTCTCTTACCATGCGCAACCTTGGTGTGAATGAACCTGCTCAATATACTGTAAGTACAAAGGATGGTTGCATGATGATTGATGCTAAAGGATGGTCAAGGTTTAAATCTAAATCATATCTTGCGGTAGGGGATGATGTCAAAATCGAAATTTCTCGACAAGGAGAGCTAGTCCAAATCAACTTTGAAATTCTTCAGTAGCAGCACGCAACTGCCGAACTGATCTATCCTCTGACATATTTTGATGTAATAATCTGGCATGGTGAAACAAGTGTCCTGTGTGTATAAGTAGTATGACAATCACATGGTATATCATTGATAGAATTGCAACTCTAATTGCTGGTTAGGAACTGTCGTTCGATTTCATTCTAACAGTTGTCATGCTTTACTCAATTTTGTGTATTCGCCTTGCGACCGCATATAAAACCAGCACTGTACCGATCGCTTGCAATATGAAAAGCACTGAGGTAGAACACATGGGCCCCCACATGCAGGCCCACCGGCCTGTGGCCCAAAGTCCAGAACCGTGAGCATGTCTGAGTATTATATTCTCAGCTGAACCTCCATAATGCACGTGCGTCGCACATAACATCAAGATGCATTTGTATGAGTATTTTATCTTGTGAGAGAAAAGGATGAATGAGGTAAGGCCTTATTTGCAAATGTCAATAGGCGTGTGGGTGCCTTTTTTGCAAAATTGCCATAGTTTCCTTCCTATCCGTCAGATATAAATTGGACGGCCTATATTGCAGGATGGCAGGCACACCATCATCACCAACTTGTATATACTGTGTTAAAAAACTCTGTTTTTTATAATTATATATGTTATATATATATTCCCCTTGATTTTTCTTATGTATAAAGTTGTGATATAAAATATTTTTATATTTCTTTACAGAGGGAGTATCTCTCTGTCAAAAATATATTTATGTGTAACTAGTTACTTCTATATTTCTGCTTCCTTTCGCTGATATGTGGGGCATCCGACAATGGGGTCCACGTGCCATATGCACCAAATTAGAATGCACAACTGCACGGTAGACACACCCCGGTCGTAGTGTCGCAGTAATGCCCAATGAGCCATCAAATCACAAAAAACCCACCTTTCCAGCTTTAGCAGTAAGCTGGACGGACGAAGCAACAATATTTCACCGGGCCTGAATCCCCTTCTCCCTCGTCTGCTTGTTCATAGAAAACCCCTGCTCGGTGATTGCATAGGGTTTTCTCATGGAGAACTTGGTATGACTTCTTCATCCATCCCCGATAAATCCAAGTCCCTTGGTCGCGGGTAATCCTAGGATGGCAGCCGCCGCCGTTGATGCATTTTTCTTCCTACTGAATCTAGTGTGTTTCATTTGCAGTGCCCAAAGTGTGAGGACCCTACAGGTTTCTGCGCCTTTGGCGAGACGCCACACTTGTTCCTTCTCATCCTAACACAGGATTTTAAATTGCGTGCAGTATGTTCCTACAATCCTCTTTTCTATCCGGGGAGGTGGGGTTTTCTGAACATGTTGTCGACTAATTTGAAAATTTGGATTGCTATATTTGGATAAAAGGTACTAGTACCATGGTCAACACTAACATGAAGGAGGAAATTATTTCTAGATTTGGATAGGGAATACATTGTGTTCTCATATTATTTTTCCTGCAGTGCATTCCTTGCTCTGCCAGAACACATGTACTCAAGATGCTCGGCCTTGCCATAACTGAATACACCAGTTTAATGGTCACAGTGAAGACAAGACATGGATATAAGTTCCGAGTTGGGTTCATGAACCAAGAAGATCGCTGCTTTTTTATGGCCGAATTTGGATAAACTTTCTCAACTGTTACGGACTGAAAGTTGGCGCACAAATGTTGATGGAAATAGCAGAACCTGATCTCATCTTCACTGCGATCTTCCACCCCGACGTCGTTCCAATTGTTCATCCATGTTAGTTTTGTATCTAGTTCTTGCTTATTGCCTCGATTACTTCTTAACCCACCTATTCTGTCTAACTAATCACAATTTAACTTTAGAAGTAGCAACTAATCTCTCATGAAGATGCTACTTCTAACTAATCTCTCCCTAATAATAAAGCACGGATTGACTCCCTGGGTTCACTGTCGTCGTGTTTTTGCGAAAAAGCTTGTGCTATTTTTTCTGTACAACCCGCAGTCCTTATGGGAATCAACTTGGAAAAGAAACAAACTATGTGGCCGTCTGTCTCACTCACGAAGGAGCAGTTCGTCTCCAGCACAAACACGAGTGGGGAACTAAAAAGTCGATCCGCCACTGCTTTTCCCCCTCAGCCTATCTCTTTCGATCTTTCTCACCTGCCATTGCCTTCCACCATCAACCGATTCCGGACAGCGCCGCTCGAGGCGGGCGTGCTCTCGCCGGCGTCATGTGTGCTGGCATTGACGCCCCTGTCTCTCCCCTATCTTGGGTTTGTGGCGGCCGCAGATCGCACCATGGCCTCGCGGCAGCGACGATAGTGACTACGGTGCACCCATCTGAATCGACTGAATAAAAAGGAAATACACGAGCACCGCCCCTCCTGATATCCTCAAGAAGGTGAGGTGCAGGCGAAACAGGAGAAGGTCAGGGGCGACGCGGTGGAGCAGGAGAGATTCAGGGGCGGCGCAGTGGAGCAGGTGAGATTGAGGGGCGGGCACAACTCGCCCCATCGAGGCACGACGACCGTGGGACATAGAACGCCATGCTGGCCGTACCCAACGACGGCGGGTGCGCCAGGGCCAGCCGGTCCGCCAGGCCTTGCACGAAGCAGGACGCGACGCGCCAGAACGTCGTGCCATGCACGGGAGTGCCGACCTGCAGCTCACGCAACAGCGCAGCGGCCTGGGCGCGGTCACGGCATGCCACCGCCTCGGTGCGGGCGACCAGTAGCTGCACGAGCCGCATCAGCTCCGCTGCCACCACCACTCACTGCTCCCGTTTTGTGAGCACCCCTGCTACAGTGATCCCACTGGCAGGAGGGACCAAGCCCAACGAGCCACGACCCAACCGAACCGGCAGGCCTAACCAACGCTACAGTGGGCCAGTGTGGGTGACGGCCCAGCCTACCACTACTTAAGCGCGGGACGCCAACTCCATCACCATCTAGTGGATCAAGGCAAACGACGGTAGCGGCTCACCCTAGCTCTTCTCTTAGCCATTCCCCATTTTGTAATCACAATTCCTCTGTAATCGAGATACTGGACTTGAATTCATGTGTGAGATCAAGCTAGCTCGAGTGATTCCCATCCCGTACCTTACATCTGGTACCAGAGACCAATCCCATCCGCTACTGCAGCATTCTGGCGTAGTTCATGGAGACCAGATCCCTTCGGCAAGCTCGCGCTCGACTCGTTGCCATGGATCCTTCGGTCCAAGCCTTCCTCGAGCGACTAGAGACCACCTTGAAGGAGCACACCGCGGCGATCCACGCCTCCAACAGCAAGGTGGACGATCTGGTGGCGTGGCGCCCCGATCTCGAGCGACGCGTCGCCGATCTGGGCGACTCCGTCGCCGCCCTGCAGCTCTCACGTCTGTCCATCACCAAGGAGGGCGTGACGACTCAGGCACCTGCATTGAGTGATCACCACTTGCGACGGCCGGTGTCCAAACCGACACCTCGTCTGGCGCGGTCGACGCTCCCATCGGGCCAACAGGCCACGGCGTCTTCAACATCTCTCGGGGGTCGCCGGCGACGTCCTTCTAGCCGCTGCCGCCGCCGCTCCCGGCAAACGGTCAGATCGATTCCTCCGCACTTATTCTTTCCTCTCCATTTGCCCACGCCAGCCAACTCCTCGCGGGGTTGGCCAGGCACATCCTGCTATCGTGTTCCCTACCTTTGCAGACGAAAATCCTCGTCTTTGGAAGACTCTATGCAAACAGTATTTCAACATGTTCGGGATTCACCAGTCGTTCTGGGTTGCCCATGGCTTCACTTAATTTTTCAGGGCCAGCTGTTGTCTAGCTACAGTTGATTCAGAAGAAAATATGTGAATTCGCTCTGTTATGTACTCGTTTTTGTAGAGATCGTCATCAGTTACTGATTCAGCAGTTTTATTCTATCAAGCAAACATCTAGAGAGCACTAATTACATAGAGAGATTTGAATTACTTATCAACCATTTGAGATCGTACTCAGACTCGATTCACCCATTCTATGTCCTCACTCGTTTTGTGGAAGGTTTACGGGCGGATATACGAGCTGTGGTCCTGGTTCAGTGACCACCAGACTTGGACACCGCATGCTTCCTCTCACTCTTGCAAGAGGAGGTGATCCAGGGGGCACGGGGCGACATTCATCAACCATCGATGCCCAGGCCACCAGAAGCGTTCCCCCGCGGTGGCGTGCCTTTTCCACTGTCGGCTCCGCCGACGCGCCTTCAAGTACATCCGACAGCCACGGACCGGCGTGGTCTGGAAGGAGCACGGGCAGAAGCGTCATGCCCAGAAGGTGCCTGCTCCGAACCGGAAAAGCTCAAGGCGCTTCGCGATTACCGGTGCAGGGGGGTGTCGGTGTCAAAACCGGTGGATCTCGGGTAGGGGCTCCCGATCTATGCGTCTTAGGCTTATGGTAACAGGAAGTAAGGGGCACAATGTTTACCCAGGTTTGGGCCCTCTCGATGGAGGTAAAACCCTACTTCCTGCTTGATTAATATTGACGATATGAGTAGTACAAGAGTAGATCTACCACGAGATCATAGAGGCTAAACCCTAGAAGCTAGCCTATGATGATTATGATTGTAATTGTGATCGGCCTTCTAAGGACCAACCTCTCCAGTTTATATAGACACCGGAGAGGGCTAGGGTTTACACGGAGTCGGTTACAAGGAAGGAAATACAATACCCGGATCGCCAAGCTTGTCTTCCACGCGAAGGAGAGTCCCATCCAGACACGGGACGGAGTCTTGAGTCTTGTATGTTCACGCTCCAATAGTCCAGACGAAGTATATAGTCCGGCTGTCCGGATACCCCCTAATCCAGGACTCCCTCGGTAGCCCCTGAACCAGGCTTCTATGACGATGAGTCCGGCGCGCAGTCTTGTCTTCGGCATTGCAAGGCGGGTTCCATCTCCGAATACTCCAAAGTAATTATCGAACACGTAGACCGTGTCCGGATCTGCAAAATGATCTTCACATACCACCATAGAGAAAATGATATTTCAGAAACGTAATCTGCTGACCACGTGACATGTCATTACGGTCGGGTCATTATTCGAACCGTTTTCCCACAACCAGCCATAGCACAAATCGCGAGGCAGTTTCTTCTGCATGTTTTGCCATAGCAGAGATCGTGTCCCCTTATTGTGGGATTCTCATCAATACGGGTATGGATAATCCAACTGCACCGCTAATCGCGGCGAGTGGGGAGCGAGTGGGTTCCACCAGGCAAGTGGGGAGGCGCAGAAAGCTTTTACCGTCTCTATAAAGAGATAAGGTCTCTTCCTTTTTACCCGCACCTTCCCCTTCCGCTAGCCCATTCCCCTCTATTCGAGCCCTAATGCCCAGGCATTCTGTCTTTTCCATCGAAGAAAGGTTTTCCAAAGATGTCCAGATCCAGAGCAGGAGGCAGATGGATGGCCTCTACCGTCCAGGAGAAAGATATCAAGAGGCTCCGGGAGGCCGGGTATCTGGCCAAGAAGATCGGCCACCGTCTCCCACCGGCGGGACAGATCGTCCCTACTCCGTAGCCTCACGAGAGAGTCGTGTTCCTTCCCCATTTTGTCTGCGGGCTCGGGTTTCCCCTTATCCCATTTGTTCGTGGAGTCATGTATTACTACGGAATTGATTTTCATGATCTTTCCCCCAATTCTTTCCTCAATATCTCGATGTTCATTGTCGTGTGCGAGGCTTTTCTCTGGATTTCGCCTCACTTCGGCCTGTGGCTGAAGATTTTCAATGTGAAGCCCAAGGTGGTGAGTGGAGAGCACGCCGAGTGCAGCGGTGGCATGGTGAGCAAGATGCACAAGGTCGTTTGGTCGACGGGTGCCTTCAACGACTCCGTCAAGGAGTGGCAGCAGCAGTGGTTCTATATCACCAAACCACGCGGCAAAAAGTGGGTTGCAGCTCCTGAGTTCAGATCCGGAGCCCCACTGCGGCTCATGTCCTGGCCCGAGAAGGGCCCGAACTGGTCCTCGTCCGATGAGTTGTCACTGCTCCAGATGCGCGTTCAGAGTGTGGTCGACAAGGACGTCAAGCTCGTCGACCTAGTCCAAGTGATGTTAGTTCGCCTGGTTCTCCCTTGCCAGCCCTGAGCCTGCAATTTGTAGGAGTACAACCCAACCGAGTACCAAACCCTTTGGCAGCTCTATGATTCCTCCCACAAGGATATCTGGAAGGTGCTCTTTAAGTCTGACAAATCATGGCCGGGCTCCGCCGAGGACCGTGGGTATCAATTATCCCATTCTGCAAGCCCGGTAAGTAATAGCCACGCTCTGTCCATCCATGCTTCAGTTGGCATGTCCTGAGGGAGACATTTTTATCGTGCTTCATCGTGACCCCAGGGATGGATAAACAAGGTGGAGCGAATACTTTGTCCGGCCCCGCTTCTGGAGGAACCGGCCGGACCTCTTCTGACGAAGATGCTGGTCCCGGTGCCTTACGAGGCCCCAAAGAAAGAGGCCTCCAAGAAGGTCAAAAAGACTCGGAGTGGCCTTCGTCGTCGCGATGCTTCGGATGCAAAATCCGAAGACTCCAGAGACCATCCTTCTTCCGAAGATGAAGAGGAGGAAGAGGAGGAAGTCGAGCCTCTCGTAGGAGGTGGGAAGAAAAGGACGGCTTCCTCGTACCTGGAGGCCGAATCGCCCAAGAGGGGGAGAGGTTCCCACCCAGAGGCATCCACCACGGCTACCGATAACAGCCCGGAGTGGGATCCCAGGGCCCAGCCCCTGGAAAAGTCATAAGTATCCGAGATCCGAGCGCGCATACGCATCCAGGGTCGTTTGGGTACAGTAGTTTTAACGGTCGCCATATTTCGTACAGCCCGGCGAGGTCTCGCGCCGGGCAATCCTCATTGGAGGATTCGCTGAGCTCAGATGCTTTGGCGAGCGAGACGCCTCCAGAGGCCCCTTCCCCTAAGTCCAGGCGCAACACCGAGGTGTCGTCTCAGAGAGACCCGGACCAGGGGAGGCATGTCTCTGGGGCCGGACACATGGGGGCGGCGGCCCCCCAGCGTGTCGATGATGGGGGCGATCTCGGGTTCGGAGCACAGCCGGACAAGGTCCTGGAGACCTCTAAGGCTCCAGGATCAGGCGAGCAGCCACCTTCGATGGTGGGAGGCTTGCCTACTCCACCGGCAACCTCATTCCAAGCAGAGCTGCCAGGTGGTCTATTGACAGCGTTAAAGAGCGGGTCTATCGTCGATGAACATTGGACCCTCATGGGTACGGTGGTTGAAAGGATTCAATCCGCCGAGAGCAGGCTGAATGATTCCTGCCTTGGCCTTATAAAGGCCTTTGAGGTATGTTTTCTAAGAAACCTTTGAGGAATCGTCATACTATGAGTAGTAGCCCCTGATACACTGTCCAGCGACAGAGAGAGAGCCAGGCAGGGGATCAAATCCGCTGCTTTTGCGGGAGCCTTTGTTAATGACGTATACCCCTTTGTGTGAAAACAGGCGTCTGCAGAGAAGACGGCCGCTCATAATGCGGAAGTGTCTGGACTGAAGCAGAGCCTGGAACGGGCCGAGGAGGAACTTGGCCGTGTGAAGAAGCAACTAGAGGACAAGCAAGGTATGTTGAAACATTGTCTTCAATTTGGCACGAATGAGTAACTGTGCCTAGTGAAAAGTAATTGTATTGTATGCTCTAGGAGCGAGTGCCGAATATGAGGCACTGAAGAAGGTTGTGGCTGATGCCAACGAGAAGGCTGCCGCCGAACAGGCGCTTCGTGAGAAACACGAGGCCAGGGTCATTGCAGCTGAGCGAGAGCTCCAGGAGGCTGTGAAGAAAAGCGAGGGCTTGGAGTAGAGTCTAGTAGGGAAAGAATTCGAACTCTCCCAAGCTCTCCAAGCCATGGAAGATGCTCGAGAAGAAGCCCGAGGTGTTGTGCGGGACATTCAGGAGGCCCGGAAAGTTGCGGCTGGTAAGGCCTTTTGTATTCATAGCCATTTTTACATGATAGTGGGAAGAACTCTAAGCGACAAGCTGAATTCTTGTTTTTCCAGGAGCGTTCGCGGATCTGCCTCGCAGCATATCAGATGCCGCCCAATTCTACCGGACTGAGGAGAAGAAGTCTGCGGAGAGGAATATCTGGTCGCAGTATTTGGCGCTGAACTATCCGGTGCCCTTTATCGATCAGCTGAAGCAGCTGGTCGAACTGTACCAGGCGGCCGAACTAGCCATGAAGGACTTGGTTGTCCGGTTGTGGCCCGCGGAGCCAATTCCAAGCAGTTACTTCGGACTCGTGAAGCGGATTGTGGGCGCTTGTCCTCGGCTTGATGTTGTTAAGCGATCGGTCTGTATAGAGGGTGCGCATATGGCGTTTGCCCGTGCAAAAGTGCACTGGCGGAAGCTTGACACGGAGAAGCTGATGACTGAGGGGCCGCTAGAGGGTAAGGAGCACCGCAAGCCTGAGCTGTACTATGAAGGTGTACGGAAGGGAGCCTGCCTTGTGGCGGATAAGTGTACCAAAGACATTATATTTCCCTGAGGGCGTTCGTGCCATCCTTTGTAATATGGGATAATGGCACTTTTATTATTTATTGCCTGTTTAGTTTGAACATTTGTTCTTCATGTGCGGCTGTTTAGTGTATGTAAATCCTAAGAGTTGGCCAGTCGTCAGCTTCTGCCCCCACGAAAGAAATACGAGGGTGTTCGAGACATACCTGAACACTCTTTATCCCATGGCTGGGTCCTTTTAAGGAGGTGTTCCTCACCACGAACCAGGCAATCGGACTATAGGGCTTTACCACTCTCACTTAGCCATAGGAATTCGAGTATGGTTGGCCAGCCCCTAGTGTTCGGAAGGCCGAACTAGGGGTTCTATTGGCGCCTGATCGAAAGACCGATCCGTCGCACTCTGCATTTATAATGGCGTTATGCAGAATAAATCTTTAAGGATTTTACAACCTCTCGAACAGCTAACCAGCTCTCTGTCACAGCCCTAGCTCAGTCCCTGTTGTCTTGTTTGACCCTCATGTTGCATCATGTTTAAATTCAAAAGAATTTGAAATGGGGATGACAAACCCTAGCACCAAATTAAATCAAATAGGGTCAACCAGAAATATTTTCAATGAACCCAGAATGCTTTTCAGAAAAGTTCATCATTTTTGAATTGGTCTAGAACCTCTGCCAAAAATGGTGCACATTTTTCTAGGTCACTCTGGATTTTTGGATTAATGCATTAAGTATTTGCATTTTGGGCATTTAATTCATATATATATATATATATTAATTGCCCAAATAATACTGATAATGTTTGAGGGCTGCTAAAAAATATTTCAACAGTGCCCACAACTTATCTCAGTATTTTTAGGAAAGGTTTAGTATTTTTAGTAATTCAAAAACAACAGCAGAAATAGAAAACAGAAACAAATCAAAGAAAGAGAGAGACTCACCTGGCAACCTACTGGTGCGGCTCAACACTGTAGCCCGTGCCGGCCCAGCCCATCTCCACCTCCCCTGTCGTCTTCCTCCCCGGGCCAGTAGGCAGAGCGCGTGCTCGCTGCGCGTGCACACGCGCCCGAGCCACCTCCTGCCTGGCTGCCTGCGTCCCTGATGCCCTGGACGCCTCCATGCGTCGCCACGCAACACTCCGGACCCCCTCGCTCTCTCCCTCTCCCTCGTTCCCCTCCCCTGTCTCGCTCTCACACGCACGGCCGAATGCCGCCGCCGCCGCCGCTCACATTGCGGGCAGCCGCAGCCACCCCCGTGCCTCATCTTCGTGACCACGACAGCCACCAACCCATGTAGAACCTCTCCACCGAAGGAAGCGATCCCGGACGGTCTCCATCGTCTCCACCGCTGCCTCCTCCACCACCAGCCGCCGAGGATCTTCTCCGTCGATTCGGCCACTCCGGCGCGTCCCCAAGCCCGCTAACCATCCCTGCAGCTGCGTGGTGAGCCGCTGAACCGTTCCCCCCCTTGCCCCATCGTCCCTAGCATCCTGTAGCCGTCGCCCCCATGAGATCCGAAGCCCGCCGCCGTTAGGCCTCATCGCCGCCGCGGCCAGAGATAGCTATGACGACAACCGAGCACTGCAACATGCTCAGAACGCCGTCAGGAGCCTAGAACGCTCACATGTTGCTCCTGTCGTGCGCTGCAGCGTCGTTTTCGCCGATGCCCGAACTCCGGCCGCCGCCTCGCTCGCCACCGCCGACGCCACAGCTCACCCCAGCTCCTCTCGCTTGCTCCATCAGATGTGCACAAACCACAGCAACCCGTAGCCGCAAACCACGCGTGAAATGGTGCCCTATAGCGGGAGCACGGTGAACCTCCATCGTCGGGCTGGTCGTCGCCGGCCAAATTCCGGCGATGATGACGCGGGTCCATCATTAGCGCTAATCACCGCATCACTAAACCACCCTGAGACACTGGCAGTGGGCCCCTGCGCCCATTTAGGTTAGCCTAATTCTATGTTTAGATTAGTGCTAAGCATGTGGCCCCACGTGTCAGCTTGACTTTGACTTAGTCAACGTTGGCCGGGCCCACCTGTCGGCGACCTGACTAGCCCTGGGTCACTGACCAGTGGACCCCACTGGCCAGGTTTGACCTGGACCGCCCTTGTTGACTTGATGACATCACAGTGACGTCATGCTGACGCATAAAGCATTTACTGGATTTATTCTTATATAGGAAATTCTAGAAAATGCTACAAACTTCAAAAATTCATATAAATTCAACCGTAACTCGGAATGAAATAAGTTATATATGAAAAATGATCACAAAAATCCAATCTATCCATCTGTAATGTTTTCATGCATGTTATAACAACTTATAATTGCTGAATTGGGCAAAACAAATAATGGCATTTGAATATCCACATATGGAGTTTGAATTTGAACCTAGGGTTCAAACCAACTTCATTTAACCTGTTGCTAGTTGCATTAGCTCAAATCACAGGATATTGCCATGTCATGATCATGCATCATATTGTGCACTGCATTGATTGTGTTCTTCCTTGTTTGTCGGTGTTTGTCCCCTCTCAGTAGACGACGTACCAATGATGATTTCGTTGACACCGATGAAGAGCTATACTATCTTCAGAAGTGCCAGGAAAGCAAAACCCCCTTGTTCATTCTGATACAATGCCACTCTCTCGCTCCTGCTCTCTTTTACAGCATTGGGACAACAGCGATTCAACTGTTACATGCTGCGGTAGATGAACCCCTTTTCCTCTGCATGACCTGTCATTGCCACAGTAAATAGATGAAACCCACTAGCATGAGTAGGAGTTGTTTGAGCCCTGATGTGCCTACTCATTCATGCTTGTTTGTCATGCCTGCTACTGCTTAGAGTTGAGCCAGGTCTGATTCATCGGGGATGAATTGGAGGTGTGTGAACATGTCCTGCTGTGTGTGGTCTAAATGTGTGAACACGATTTGGTAAAGGTAGCGGTGAGAGGCCATGTAGGAGTACATGGTGGGTTGTCTCATTGAAACCGTCCTCAGGAACTGAGTTCTGTGTTTGTGATCCATGAACAGCTACTACCACACATTGGGATCCTTAATTGACTCTCTCGACTTATTAACCGACTTGATCTCTGTCCAGGAGTCGCAACTAGTTTCTGGTGTTTGTAGGTAGTGTTAGTAGTCTACCAAGTGGCACCCGGTACAGGTGGGCTTGGGATAGACTAGGCACAGTAGCACGGTGTGCCAAGTGGCACCCGGATGGTGGGCTTGGGAACCCTGCTCACATCGTTTGGGGCCATGAGCGACACCCCGGCCGGATCTCCTTGCGGATGGAACCCGAATAGGCAATAAACCTGGACTAGAGACTTGTGTGGTTAGTCAGGTCGTGGCCGACACCCTCGCCAGGCTTCCGCTTGAAGGTTGCCGAGATACATGATGTGTACATGGCGGTAAGTGGCGAGAGCGTGTGTGAAGAAGTACACCCCTGCAGGGTTAACATCATCTATTCGAATAGCCGTGTCCGCGGTAAAGGACTTTTGGGTTGCCTGTACAGTTCATAGACAAGTGAAAGTGGATACTCTGAAATGCGCAAGATAAGCGTGAGTGCTATGGATGGCGTTCTCGTAGGGAGACGGGAGCAGATCCATAGTGGTGTATTGATATGGTGAATATGTGTACTCGTGTGCGCCACCTCAAAAGAGTTACTCGCAGTCGTAGTTTAGGATAGCCACCGAGTCAAAGCTGGCTTGCTGCAGTTAAACCCCACCATACCCTTTGTTGATAATGATGCATATGTAGTTAGTTCTGATGTAAGTCTTGCTGGGTACATTTGTACTCACGTTTGCCTATTTTATGTTTTGCAGCGAGAGCTCAGTCTCACTAGCAGTTCCGCTTGGACTTCGACGTTTAGCTTGTTACCTCAGCTACGATCTTGTGCCCTCGGCAGGATCTGGTAGATAGTCAGGCTTTTCAGCCTTTTTCATTTGTAGATGTCTGTACTCAGACATGATAAGCTTCCGCATGTGCTTGATCTGTATGCTCTGAATGTTGGGTCATGAGACCCATGCTTGTAATATCGCGCTCCTCGGAGCCTATTGAATAAAATACTTGAGTCGTAGAGTCATGTTGTGGTGCCATGTTGTATTTGCACATATCGAGCATATTGTGTGTATGTTGTTGAAATGCTTGGTATGTGTGGGATCTGACAACCTAGTAGTTTATCCTTGGTAGCCTCTCTTACCGGGAAATGTCTCCTAGTGCTTCCACTGAGCCTTGGTAGCTTGCTACTACTCCGGAACACTTAGGCTGGCCGGCATGTGTCCTTCTTCATTCATGTGTCTGTCCCTTCGGGGAAATGTCATGTGATGAATACCGGAGTCCTGTTAGCCCGCTACAGCCCGGTTCACCGGAGTCCTGCTAGCCCAGTGCTACAGCCTGGATTCACTCGCTGATGACCGACACGTTCGTTGCTGGGTCATGTATGCCTGTCCCTGTAAGTTACTGCCACTTTGGGTTCACGACTAGCCATGTCAGCCCGGGCTCCTTGTCATATGGATGCTAGCGACACTATCATATACGTGTGCCAAAAGGCGCAAACGGTCCTGGGCCTAGTAAGGCGACACCCGTGGGAATACCGTGTGTGAGGCCGCAAAGTGATATGATGTGTTACATGCTAGATCGGTGTGGCATTGAGTCAGGGTCCTGACAGCTTTGGTATCAGAGCTTGACTGCCTGTAGGATTACCAAGCCAAACTGGTCGAAGTTGAGTCTAGAAATTCTTTAGTTATATAAGGGAATTGATTGTGGGATGGAACGTAAGGCTCTTTTTACTCCTTATACCTTATGCCCTTCTGATCTGAGTCATCTTATCTTTCCTACGGGGTTGAGGAACTAGGCTTTCTCCTCTTTCTATCAGGATCAGGTGTTACTAATCTGTAGACTTGTAAGATTGTTGGACTTAAGCCTTGTTTCAGTTCCTATTACTTCCGTGTGTTCATAGTTGGTCTCAGAACCTTGGTATTGTGATGTTGAGTGGTCATGACACTATTTTGCAGGATGTCTCAAATCATTTTGAGCAATTACAGCCGTTATGTTGTCCGAGTCATCCCAGGTTTCTAAATAGTCTGATGCATTTGCAAATCCTTTCTTTCCGTTCCCGATGTCCTTCATGGTCAGAATAAGCACACTAACTGGTGCGTTGAGGTAATTTATTGCCTTGACATATATGTTGGAGCTATTATTATGACCCTAGGTGTTTTAGGGAGTCATCTAGTAATCTAGCCATGATTTGTGCCCCAGTGTGATGATTCTAGCCATTATTCTCGAAAAGCATCCCGTGATGCCATTTAGTTTGTAGGTATTCTACTTCTGGGTTTTGAGCCCGAGATTCACCCCACTTACCTCATGTTGATAGTGTTTGCTAGTTCCTTTAGGAAATTAGTAACCTTTGCATTAGTCCTCGAGATCTGTGGTATTTCCTTCTTCCAAATACTATGAACCACTTACGGCAGATGTTTGTTGGATCTAAAGATCACAACAGGAGTGCTCTCGATGGCTCTCCATTCTATATTGCGACTCTGCCAGTTCTACTTTTCTGCATGGGTTGTTCGGAAGAAACCTGTTGAACTTGATTCGACATACTAACCTATGCATCCACAGCTCAGAAAGTTATATGTTCCCCGAGTTGTTCCTCCTTAGTTGTATTCTGACCCCCGTCTATCAATTGATAGTCATGGGTATGCGTGCATTCGTTTATCGATGCCTATTACTCTTGTGGTCCGTCAAGCCATTCTATTCTGGAATGACTAGAAGAAACAAACTCCGGTACCTCATCCATATCCAGGATCGGGTCAAAGCAGTTGTAATTCACAGATCAAATACTAATCCAGCTATTGTTCTGTTCTACCTTGGAGTATTACTATCTTTATAAGACTGTCATGAGAATTGCGCTAGCTCTTGTGAATTCTTGACGTAATGATACTTCTCGACATCACTATTCATTTCTCGGTCCCCGTGTTATTGTAACCGGAACGCCGACAAGTGGATCATTATGTGTGAAATCAATACCCCTAGCAACCATGTTGCTTAGTGGTTAATGGACGGAAATCTCATTCTTAGTTTGTTGGTTATGGAATCATCATTCTAAGATTGATCGTGCTACCTAGTCCTTATTTCCGGTGCACCCTCCGATCAATGAGTTAGGATTGTGTCAATCCCTTGCTCTGTTGATCATATCGTCTTGCTTGAGAAGCAAGATTGTTCTCGACCTTAGTAACATACCGGTGGTTCGTGATTTCCTGAATATCTTCTCGGAAGTATCACCAGGTCGTCACCTGACCGCTATGTTGAGTTCGTGATCAAGTTGGTTTCTTGTAACCACCCCTTCTCCAAGGATCTGTGTCGGGTATCCCTGAGCTAGTTGGGTAAGCTGAACAACAACTTGGAGAGTTGGGAGATAAAAGCTACCTGACTTAGTTCATGTTAAGGGATATCTTGTGTGTTTGTTAAAGAAAGATGATATCTTCATCAATTGATCCTCGAGACCAGTTGTTGGAGCTATTGTCTTGCCAAAACTTTGATTTGAGTGTGGGCTATTCTCAAATCAAATCAGAACCAACGATGTTCGTAATGTTGTCTTACTCGTGGATTTTCCTCGAACATACACCATTATGTATTTTGGGTCTGACCAATGCTATCACCTTGTTCACATAGTTATGGAATTCCATCTCCATGGGAATCTGGATGAATTGTTGTTGAGCCCATCGACAACACCCTTATCTCCTCCATGATTTTGTTGAGCACTAAGCTAGTATTGGAAACTTTTGAAAGCATTTCTTCATGCTAGTTCATGAAGCATATGTTCGGATGTAAGAAGTGACTTCCTTAGATTCACGTGCATTTAATGTAAGTTGCCGCCGTGAATTCGATAGTCAATGTTGCTTCCTTGGAATCATCCCAAGTTAGTCACACATGTGCAAAGTATACTATGGTTTGGTAGATTAATTACCTCCACTCCATATGTAATTCGTAGCACACCAAGCCACTGATTGATTTGTTCAAGGAGAAGAAGTTCCTTCTTAAGAGCAAAACTTATGCAAGGACTTTGATATCCTCGATGATGGTTCCCCTGCTGAACTCGCTAGTGTTTTATTATAAGACTACTATGTGGTCATGCTTGTCTTGGACAGCGTGTTCATAGGTTTGTAGCAGAACCGGCTCATGTTTTGGAGCTTGCTATCGTAGTTCATTTCCCGAGAATTCCGCAACGTCATCTCGTCGATTTGTGTTGCAAATTTTCTTTCCCAGACATGATGTCTGAAATATTCTGTTACCAACCAGATCTGAATCTCAGGCAGATATGATGGTTGGAACTTTTCCAGGATCTATGATGTAGGTCCCGACAGGGTTGATGTTCTGGCCGACGCACCTAGTCGGAGGATCTATCACTATAGTATCTTGATTGGGCAATTTGTCCATTTTCTCCATGAGGATTTTGTAGGATTTACTCCATAGTTATTCCTTATGGATTCTTGTGCTCCCGAAGTCTGACCTTTTACTTGATGTTCTAGATATCAAACCATATCTACGAATGGGATATGCTAGCGCATCAAGGAGAACATTAGAAGCGGAGTGCTAAATGTCTCTCGGTCGATCATCCAGATTTTGTCCCCTTGGTCTCGCTAAGGTGAAATCTGAGAAAGTGTTATCTTCCATTGCATCTGCATCATCCATCGCTATTCATCATGGTAGTATGTTGTGTTGTCAGCACCCTTGACACAGATGTTGATAAAACCTTGATGATTGTGGAAATGCTCAAGTTCTTGAGAGCACGCTCAATCACTGGGTTATATTCTTGGTATCAATTGGAATGTGCCTTCTGTTTGCCGAGTTGTTCTATAACCATAGTTTCCTTTCCGATCTGAGTATGCAATTTCTTCGAACTCCGTCAAACAATCATTTGTAAATTGCCTTAGCATGGTAAGAAGAGTTTCAATGATCTCTGAATCAAAGGTAATTCTTTTTGCCACTTAAGGGGATATCTCTATGAGTCACCTTCCCTAAGGTGCCCATTATGGTATCATGGCAACTCAACTCCTTGCTACGTTGACAACCGTTCACCACTTGTTTCGCTTGCGAATTTGTGAATCTCTTTCAACATTATTGACTCTTGCTAACATTTTGCATTAAATTTTTGTGCCACTATCCTCACCGAGCTCCACTATAAGCCTTACTTGTGTAGGTGTGAGAATCGACAAGGATTGGTACCAATAGTGCTATTTCATTGTCCGCATTTGAGTGAACTTGATTCATTGTCAACATCGGTCAAGGTACATTGGTATAAGTTCTTCTCTTTCTCCCACTCATATTTGCTCGAGTCTTGTGATGGATAGGCAAGGCATTTCCTCTCCGGTCTACGACAACAATGACGGCGTGAACAACTACATCTCCAAAGCGTCTATCTTCGATCTACAACGACAAATGCAAGGCGCACAATCAAGATTGCAAGAGCGCATTGAGAACATCTCCATCGACATTTTACACTCCGAAGCAAGGAAAAGGGACTACATCGACAACAAGCTTGCCGCACAAAAGGAGGAGCAACATGCGAGGATGGAAGAGATTCGGGCCTTGATCAAGTCTTCTTCCACTTCATCATCCTCAAGACGACGACGTTCAAGCCACAAGTCTTCGGAGCGCAAACAAGATGCAAGCGCAAGTCGTCCAAGTCAACATCTACATGGCGACCACCATCACATTCGTGATCCACATCGTCATGAAGGGCAAGTCACCTCCAAGCAACATGTGCACGACGACGACGAACGACATCTACTACGAGCTCAAGCACGACAACGACATCATCATCATGAAGATGCTCCACAAGCGCAAATGCACAAGTCCCAACAAGCCCTACTTCACGCCAAGTCCAAGCTTCAAGAGCACAAAAGAAGACCGTGAGACGACCACCACCAAGACGACGCTACGGCTACAACAACCACTATGGCATCTTCGCCAAGTGCTATCAAGGCATCTTCGCCTTTGGACGTACGGCATCTTCACCTACTTCCCACGAGTATGCCTACAACCACTTCCTCAAGTCCAAGGCGACGACCTACGAGCGAGGGTGACACTTCCATCTTCGGAAGCCCCTCAAGGACGATGGCCAAGCATGGGAAACTCCCTTCAGTCATGGAGATGAGCTACGAGGTGCCACACCATATGGGCCTCCTACACCAAGACGGTGACAAGAAGGTCGAGCAAGGGCCATCCCCTTCGACCATGGCGATAGGAGTTGAGCATGGAGACATTTGCACCTACATCTCTCCGCCACCCACATATGTCGAGATGCCCCAAGTGCCATGTGAGGAGAGCCACCACCACACGAGTGACATGAGTGACATGAGTGACTCCACCATACGTGACATTGAAAGCATTTCCTATGAGAGCATGAGTGTGACCACCACTAGCCCCACACATGAGAGCATGCCACACATTCTATGTGAGGTTGAGTGCCATTTGAGTGACTCCACCAACCATATGAGTGAGAGCACCCTTGAGAGAGTGAGTGAGCCACAACACTTAGAGAGTGAGATAGTTGACACGGCATGTGAGGCCACTATGATTTCTAATGACTTAACCTCTACTCCTGGTGTGTTTTCTTCTTTGGTGCTAGGTCTCCTACATGATGGCATGCCTATCCTCGACGAGTCCATCCCTCCAATGGAGACGACGATGGCCATGGTGGACGATGATGCACCCCCCACATGGTTCCATCAAGATGAAGATGACAATGAGTGGAGCTTCAACACCTCACCTACAACACATGAGCGATGCTCCAAAGGTAACATAGGTGATGGTGCTTCTCTTGTCCCACTAGTGGACTCTCTGGACATCGATTGCTCCCATGATGTTGACCCACCTATTACCATGCTTCATGCTAGGGAGACTTCTTCATGCCTTGACTTACCTATTTATGATGAATATGATGATGAGCATGTTGAGTTGCCTAGTTGTGATGCTATGCTCCATAGGATATCATGTGAAAATTCTTTTGGTCACATCATGTTTGACAACCCATTGAACTTGTCATATGCTATGAGTGAGATCTCCCATATTGCATCATTTCAATCTCAACATAGTAACTATGCATGCCCCATTAAAATCAATCCCATTTGCACTTATGGCATAGATGACAAGATGATGGTCATTGGCTTTTGTTTTTCATGTGATGATATTGCCATGCTTCCTTTACATGATTTACGCAATTCATCTACTATGTCATGCCATGATCACATAGAACCAAATATGCCTTGTTTTGGATGTTGTCAATATTGTCCATGTGATGTTGCTACTCATGCTCATGAGGGGACCCCCATAGTTTCCTCATACATATTAGGAGATTTTGATGCATTCCATACTTTGCATGATTCCCATAATTGTGTGCACCATATGCGTTCCATGAATAACAATGCTCTAGATATTTCTCATGATGCATTACACAATTTGAGTCTCCATTATGACATACATAATAACAAACCTCTCATGATGGATGACATGTTTCGATATCACGCATCTCATTTATTTGAGCATTGGCTATTTTGTGCTAACAAACACATGCACGTGCGCATCATGATGGATGACGTGTACATATACCACGCACACACAATTTTTCCTTTGTCTTTGTTTTGTGTAGGTACTCATGTATACTCGTCAACCTCTCAATCCCAAGAGTTGACGAAAGGAGCTCTTGAGAGCAACGATGCTTTGGGATCCCGTGGACTATGCTTACCACCGTTCTCTTCGCGCATCGACTACGCGCATCTCTTTTACTTGGCTCTCATACGACTATGGGTTATTTACCACTTGTCACATTATGCCCATACTATTGTGTTCACTTTGCATGTTATGCTTGCTCTTATGCCTTTACCATGCAATTGTGACCCTTGCTTGCATCTACCCATGATTCATCATTATGCTACTTCTATGTGTATTTGCATGCTTGGTGGAGATCCTTGTTGCTATTGCCATGTTTATCATGTGCCCCATACTATTGATGTTTGTTGTGTTGGGAGAGTCATGATGCCACATTGCTATTTACATATGGTCTCTCGCCAATACATTGATGACATTTTACTCATATCTTGCTTTCATGCTTGTGCTATGACATGTGAATTATTCATGCCCACCATTTTCACACATGACATGCTTGCCATGATTCCTTCTAGTATGTTGCATCTTCGCACTACTAGCCTGCTTGACTTGATCGCTATGATTGCTTGCTATGTTGCATCACCCATGTTCCAATATTACTTGCTTTCTTGGGTTGATGACATAGATGTTGATGCCTCTCACTTGATTTGTCATGATCGTTGCCTCTTGTCTTCATTAGTTGCATCTCTCATATCACCTTGTATTGAGTGACAACTTGCTATGCTTATTGATCTTGGAGACTTGGACACTTTACTTGTGATGCATGTTTGTTTGATTGAGCCTATTGCATTTGGTTGTTCTCGCATCATATGCCTCCATACTATGCAATACTCCCTTGTCATTTCTTATGATGAGCATGATACATACACTTGTTGGGTATCTTACCACACGAATGATCGGTTTTGCCATTTTGCTACCCTCATTTGTTTTTCCAAGTGTTTGTCATGTTCTTTCATTTTGAAGGATTTACAAGGCGGGACCACCACGAGACATATTGGTTATGTGAAGGCATACAAGATGTGCGACTCCATCATCCTTGAGAAACTCCTAAAGGTGACCTCCTTCTCTTTGAGCCATCCTCAAATACGCATATTGGATGGGTCACTCTTTCATTGTTGTTTCCTTCTTGTTGTCTACATGTTACATCTATTGGATGGAGGAGCAACATTGGAGTTTGGCTCTATTGACCTTCACATTGAGGAGCGCTCGCACTTATGGGATGCACCTTCGGCACTCCACTCATGCCTCGACATCGAGCTTGGGTACACTACCACCTTCATATTTGTTGATTGTGCTCATACATGTCAAGCTCGATGGACATATCATACTTACCACAAGTTTGCACCTCATGCATGGATTGACTCACATTATGATTGCCTTGTTGCATCTTGTATTCCCATGTCATCCATGATATATGAGCTTGCGCATTTCCTTAGCAAATTTGTTGTGATCTACCTTGAAGGCATATTCATACATCATGATCATATTGTCCATCATCAATTGCATGATAACATATACATATTGAGCATCCATTGCCATATTCATGCTATTGATAAACCGTCTCACTATGACATCATTTTGCACCGTGGTTGCATTAATCATATTTACAACACATTTGTGTGCACAATGATTGCATTTCCTCCCATGAATGCTTTGCATCTCATTCTAGATCATCTTGATAAGCTTCATGCGCTTTGTCACAACCAATCTTGCCGCACGGACTCATTCTTACATGATGGACACTTTGTGTGCGCTAACCATTGTATTTCCGAGTGTTGCTTGTGTTTGCTCTTTTTGCATGTCTATCACTCCGGCGACACCTTGGACTACGCGGATTGCACCATGTCTTCAACTTCGTCCAACTACAAGTCCGTCTACGACAACCGTTTCCATGGTGATGAGGATCACGATCCGAGGTCGGATATTTCCCAAGGGGGGGGGGGATATGATGCGGAGCATCCCACGTTCATCCCCATGTACACTCCGACTACTCTCCAAGCCCCAAGAGGACATATGACGAGACCTCGAACATACGCCATTGGACACAAGGTGAATTCACTCCTCTTCGAACCGTCACTTTCCGCATATGAGACATGGCTACTACCTCATGCATGGACCTTGCATACACTCAGGTACAACCAAGATGACCATGGAGAATCCAAGGACCAAGGCCAAGCATGGAAGAGAAGACGGAAGAAAGGAGAAGAAGAAGATGGAGCGGCTGTTGGAGCCAGGCCGGACATCCGGACCGCCGTCCGGATCATCCGGGCTCAGCCGGATCATCCGGACCCTCCCCCGGATCGTCCGGATAACTGCGCCGAAGACACCCGAAGGCTTCCATCGAAGCCGGATCATCCGGGACTCCATCCGGATCATCCGGACCCCTGACGCCCGGATCATCCGGGACCCCGTCCGGATCATCCGGCCTTGCCTGCGCGCATGACTTGGGCCGAGGCCCGTGTACCCCTTCGCCCCTCACTTACCCCTTTGTGGCTTAGCACTATAAATAGACCTCCTCCTCCCCATTTTGAGGGTTAGCATTGGATTAGCTCATATTTGTGTGAGAGCCTTTTCTCATCCACTTGGATACTTCTCCTCGGAGATCACGACCTCTTCGAAGAAGATCCCCCAAGCGGATTCAAGACCCCTCTTTAGGGAAGAACATCAAGGCCTCCTCTTGGAGATGAACGGTTCCTTTGTATCATTACCTTAGTTGACTTTGTATCTTGTGGATCTCTTATGTGTGTGGTGATCTAGCACTTGTGTGATCGATTCCTTGTTGGTTGAGTGATTCTCTCTCGTTTTCCCCGTGTTTTCCCTTGTGCTTCCGCGTGTTCTTCGTGATTCCCCCATAGGATCCACTCCAAACGTGAAAGATCGACGCTATAGGGTTCCACCCTACATCACAATGTGTCCTCGGGAGCTCCTTCTTCATTATTAGAATTTGTCCAGGCTTATCCTTCGCTACATAAAGTATTTGGCCACCTTACTGCACTTTATTTACTTTTTGCTTGTTACTATTTATCTTATCACAAAACTATCTATCACCTATTATTTCAGTGCTTGCAGAGAAAACCTTACTGAAAACCGCTTATCATTTCCTTCTGCTCCTCGTTGGGTTCGACACTCTTACTTATCGAAAGGACTACGATAGATCCCCTATACTTGTGGGTCATCAAGACTCTTTTCTGGCGCCGTTGCCGGGGAGTGTAGCGCTTTTGGTGAGTGGAACTTGGTAAGGAAACATTTATATAGTGTGCTGAAATTTTCTGTTACTTGTCACTATGGAAACTAATCCTTTGAGGGGCCTGTTTGGGGTATCTTCACCCCAACCAGAAGAGCAAAGAGATGCTCCTCAACCTACTGAACTTTATGAAAATGTTCACTTTGAGATTCCTTCGGGTATGATAGAAAAACTGCTAGTTAATCCTTTTGCAGGAGACGGAACAATGCATCCCGACTTACACCTTATCTTTGTGGATGAAGTTTGTGGATTATTTAAGCTTGCAGGTATTCCCGATGATGTTGTCAAAAGGAAGGTCTTCCCTTTATCTTTGAAAGGAGATGCAATGACATGGTATAGGCTATGTGATGATACGAGATATTGGAATTATAAGCGATTGAAGTTGGAATTTCACTAGAAGTTCTATCTTATGCATCTTGCTCATCGTGATCGTAATTACATATATAATTTCTGGCCTCGCGAAGGAGAAATCATCGCTCAAGCTTGGGGGAGGCTTAAGTTAATGTTGTATTCATGCCCCAATCATGAGCTCTCTTGGGAAATGATTATTCGGAATTTTTATGCTCGGCTTTCTCTTCATAATCACAACTTGCTCGATACTTCCTGTGATGCTTCCTATATGCTGAAGACTATTGATTTAAAATGGGACTTATTGGAAAGAATTAAACGCAACTCTGAAGATTGGGGTTCCGACGATGGTAAGGAGTCAGGTATGACACCTAAGTTTGATTGTGTTAAATCTTTTATGGATACCGATGCTTTCCGCGGATTTAGCTCTAAGTATCGACCTGACTCTGAGATAGTAGCTACTTTTTGTGTAACCTTTGCTACTCACGTTGATCTCCCTAAAGAGAAGTGGATTAAATATAATCCTCCTATTGAAGTGAAAGTAGTTGCACCCATTACAGTCGAAGAAAAGACTATTACATATAGTGATCCTATTATTCCTACTGCTTATGTCGAAAAACCTCCTTTTCCTGTTAGGATAAAAGATCATGCTAAAGCTTCGACTATTGTTCGTAAGAGTAATACTAGGACCTACACACCTCCTGAGAAAATTAATGTTGAACCTGGTAGTGCTATGATTAAAGATCTCTTGGATGAGGACTTAGATGGGCCTGTTATCTCTTTCTTGGGTGAAACTGCTAATATTGCTAGACCCGATACTAAGACACATAGACCTGTTGTAGGCACGCCTGTTATTTTTGGTAAAATAGGAGATCATTGTTATCATGGCTTATGTGATATGGGTGCTAGTGCTAGTGCGATAACTTATGATCTTTACAAAGAAATTATGCACGATATTGCACCTGTTGAATTAGAAGACATTGATGTTACTATTAAGCTTGCTAATAGGGACACCATTAAACCTACTGGTATTGTTAGAGATGTTGAAGTCTTGTGTGGGAAGATTAAATACCTTGCTGATTTTCTTGTTCTTGCTTCCCCACAAGATGATTTTTGTCCCATTATTTTTGGTAGACCTTTCTTGAATACTGCTAGTGCTAAGATTAATTGTGAAAAGAATATTGTCATTGTTGGCATAGATGGTATGTCTCATGAGTTTAATTTCGCTAAGTTTAGTAGACAACCTCGTGAAAGGGAACCACCTAGTAAGGATGAAATTATTGGTCTTGCTTCCATTGCTGTTCCTCCAACTGATCCGTTAGAACAATATTTGTTAGACCATGAAAACGATATGTTTATGAAGGAAAGGGAAGAAATAGATGAAGTGTTCCTTAAACAAGAACCTATGCTAAAACATAACCTTCCCGTTGAAATTCTTGGGGATCCCCCTCCACCCAAGGGTGATCCCGTGTTTGAACTCAAACCCTTACCTGATAATCTTAAGTATGCTTATCTTGATGAAAAAGAAATATATCATGTTATTATTAGTGCTAACCTTTCAGAGAAAGAAGAAGAAAGGTTATTGAAAACTCTGAAGAAGCACCAAGCTTCTATTGGATATATTCTGGATGATCTTAAGGGCATTAGCCCCACATTATGTCAACACAAAATTTCAGTGGAGAAAGATGCCAAACCAGTTAGAGATCCTCAAAGACGATTAAATCCCAAAATGAAGGAAGTGGTAAGAAAGGAGATACTAAAGCTCCTTGTGGCAGGTATTATTTATCCCGTTGCTGATAGTGAATGGGTAAGCCCTGTCCACTGTGTCCCTAAAAAGGGAGGTATTACCATTGTTCCTAATGATAAAGATGAATTGATCCCGCAAAGAATTATTACAGGCTATAGGATGGTAATTGATTTCCGTAAGTTAAATAAAGCTACTAAGAAAGATCATTACCCTTTACCTTTTATTGATCAAATACTAGAAAGGCTATCCAAACACACACATTTTTGCTTTCTAGATGGTTATTCTGGCTTCTCTCAAATACCTGTGTCCGCAAAGGATCAATCTAAAACTACTTTTACTTGCCCTTTTGGTACTTCTGCTTATAGACGTATGCCTTTTGGTTTATGTAATGCACCTGCTACCTTTCAAAGATGCATGATGGCTATATTTTCTAATTTTTGTGAAAAGATTTGTGAGGTATTCATGGATGACTACTCCGTCTATGGATCCTCTTTTGATGATTGTTTGAGCAACCTTGATCGAGTTTTGCAGAGATGCGAAGACACTAGTCTCGTCCTGAATTGGGAAAAGTGTCACTTTATGGTTAATGAAGGCATTGTCTTGGGGCACAAAATCTCCGAGAGAGGTATTGAAGTTGATAAAGCCAAAGTTGATGCTATTGAAAAGATGCCATGTCCCAAGGACATAAAAGGTATAAGAAGTTTCCTTGGTCATGCCGGCTTTTATAGGAGGTTCATTAAGGACTTTTCTAAAATCTCTAGGCCTCTGACTAATTTTTTGCAAAAAGATATTCCTTTTGTCTTTGATGATGATTGTGTAGAAACATTTGAAACACTCAAGAAAGCTTTGATCACTGCACCTATTGTTCAGCCACCTGATTGGAATTTACCTTTTGAAATTATGTGCGATGCTAGTGATTATGTTGTAGGTGCTGTTTTAGGACAAAGAGACGATAAGAAATTGAATGTTATCCAGTATGCTAGTAAGACTCTTGATACTGCCCAGAGAAATTATGCTACTACTGAAAAAGAGTTCTTAGCAGTTGTGTTTGCATTTGATAGGTTTAGACCATATATTGTTGATTCCAAAGTTATTATTCACACTGATCATGTTGTTATTAAATATCTTATGGAAAAGAAAGATGCTAAGCCTAGACTCATTAGATGGGTTCTCTTGCTCCAAGAATTTGACTTGCATATTATTGATAGAAAGGGAGCTGAGAACCCCGTTGCAGACAACTTGTCTAGGTTATAGAATATTCTTGATGACCCACTGCCTATTAATGATAGTTTCACTGATGAACAATTAGCGGTTGTCAATGCTTCTCGTACTGCTCCTTGGTATGCTGACTATGCTAATTACATTGTTGCTAAATATATACCGCCTAGTTTCACATACCAGCAAAAGAAAAAGTTCTTTTATGATTTAAGACATTAATTATGGGATGATCCACACCTTTATAAAGAAGAAGTAGATGGTATTATTAGACGTTGTGTGCCTGATCATGAACAGGAACAAATCCTACGCAAGTGTCACTCTGAATCCTATGGAGGACACCATGCTAGAGACAGAACTACACACAAGGTATTACAATCTGGCTTTTATTGGCCTACTCTCTTCAAAGATGCTCGTAAGTTTGTCTTATCTTGTGATGAATGTCAAAGAATAGGTAACATCAGTAGACGTCAAGAAATGCCTATGAATTATTCTCTTGTTATTGAACTGTTTGATGTTTGGGGCTTTGATTATATGGGACCTTTTCCTGCCTCCAATGGTTATACACATATTCTAGTTGCTGTTGATTACGTTACTAAGTGGGTAGAAGCTATTCCAACTAGTAGTGCTGATCATAACACTTCTATTAAAATGCTTAAAGAAGTTATTTTTTCAAGGTTTGGAGTCCCTAGATATCTTATGAATGATGGTGGTTCACACTTTATTCATGGTGCTTTCCGTAAGATGCTCGCTAAGTATGATGTCAATCATAGAATCGCATCTCCTTATCACCCGCAGTCTAGTGGTCAAGTAGAGTTGAGCAATAGAGAGCTCAAATTAATTTTACAAAAGACTGTGAATAGATCTAGAAAGAATTGGTCTAAAAAACTTGATGACGCATTATGGGCCTATAGAACTGCATACAAAAATCCTATGGGTATGTCTCCTTATAAGATGGTTTATGAAAAAGCATGTCATTTACCTCTTGAACTTGAACATAAAGCATATTGGGCTATTAAAGAGCTCAATTATGACTTCAAACTTGCCGGTGAAAAGAGGTTGTTTGATATTAGCTCACTTGATGAATGGAGAACCCAAGCATATGAGAATGCCAAGCTTTTCAAAGAAAAAGTCAAACGCTGGCATGATAAGAGGATACAAAAGCATGAGTTTAACATAGGAGATTATGTGTTATTGTTCAACTCTCGTTTAAGATTTTTTGCAGGAAAACTTCTCTCAAAATGGGAAGGTCCCTACGTTATCGAGGAGGTCTATCGTTCTGGTGCTATAAAAATCAACAACTTCGAAGGCACAAATCCGAGGGTGGTAAACGGTCAAAGAATTAAACATTATATTTCAGGTAATCCTATCAATGTTGAAACTAATATTATTGAAACCATAACCCCTGAGGAATACATAAGGGACACTTTCCAGAACGTTCCAGACTCCGAAAAGGCATAGGTACGCGATACGGTAAGTAAACCGACTCCAAAACAACTCTAATGGCAATTTTTATCAGTTTTGGATTATTTAAGAATTTTAGGAAGAAAGAAGTAGTCCGAAAGGGACATGAGGCTCCCACGAGAGAGGAGGCCGCCCCCTGTAGGGCGCGCCCCCTGTCTCGTGGGCACCTCGTGTGCCTCCCGGACTCCGTTTTCTTGTATGTTATGTATTTTGGTCGGTAAAAATTCATTATATATACTCCCGAAGGTTTTGACCACCGTATCTGTGACGCCCCCGATTCAATCGTACACTAATCATGCACGCAAACGTGTACGATCAAGATCAGGGACTCACGGGAAGATATCACAACACAACTCTAAAAACATAAATAAGTCATACAAGCATCATAATACAAGCCAGGGGCCTCGAGGGCTCAAATACAAGTGCTCGATCATAGATGAGTCAGCGGAAGCAACAATATCTGAGTACAGACATAAGTAAACAAGTCTGCCTTAAGAAGGCTAGCACAAACTGGGATACAGATCGAAAGAGGCGCGGGCCTCCTGCCTGGGATCCTCCTAACTACTCCTGGTCGTCGTCAGCCGCCTGCACGTAGTAGTAGGCACCTCTAGTGTAGTAGTCGTCGTCGACGGTGGCCTCTGGCTCCTGGGCTCCAATGTCTGGTTGCGGCATCCGAGAAGAAGAGGAAAACGGGGGGAAAGAGTTTGCAAAGCAACCGTGAGTACTCATCCGAAGTACTCGCAAGCAAGGAGCTACACTACATATGCATGGGTATATGTGTATGGAGGCCATATCAGTGGACCGAACTGCAGAATGCCAGAATAAGAGGGGGATAGCTAGTCCTATCGAAGACTACGCTTCTGGCAGCCTCCATCTTGCAGCATGTAGAAGAGAGTAGATTGAAGTACTCCAAGTAGCAACGCATAGCATAATCCTACCCGGCGATCCTCTCCTCGTCGCCCTGTTAGAGAGCGATCATCGGGTTGTATCTGGCACTTGGAAGGGTGTGTTTTATTAAGTATCCGGTTCTAGTTGTCATAAGGTCAAGGTACAACTCCAAGTCGTCCTGTTACCGAAGATCACGGCCATTCGAATAGATTAACTTCCCTGCAGGGGTGCACCACATAACCCAACACGCTCGATCCCATTTGGCCGGACACACTTTCCTGGGTCATGCCCGGCCTCGGAAGATCAACACGTCGCAGCCCCACCTAGGCAGAACAGAGAGGTCAGCCCGCCGGTCTAAATCCGATGCGCGCAGGGGTCTGGGCCCATCGCCCATTGCACACCTGCACGTTGCGAGGGCGGCCGGAAGCAGACCTAGCAACCTCCATTACAAAGGAAGTCACGTTACGCGGTCCAATCCGGCGCGCGCCGCTCAGTCGCTGACGTCAAGAAGGCTTCGGCTGATACCATGACGTCGAGTGCCCATAACTGTTCCCGCGTAGTTGGTTAGTGCGTATAGGCCAGTAGCCAGACTCAGATCAAATACCAAGATCTCGTTAAGCGTGCTATTATGAAGCAACCGCGAACGCCGACCAGGGCCAAGCCCACCTGTCTCCTAGGTGGTCTCAACCTGCCCTGTCGCTCCGCCACAAAGTAACAGTCGGGGGCCGTCGGGAACCCAGGCCCACATCTACCGGGATGGAGCCACCTGTCCTTTCAGCCCCCACATCGGGATCACTTGCGGGTACTCAACGAGCTGACCCGACTTTAGTCACCATCTGTATAGTATGTATGTATGTATAGTATATACCCGTGATCACCTCCCGAGTGATCACAGCCCGATAGTATAGCATGGCAGACTGACAAGAATGTAGGGCCACTAATGGTAAACTAGCATCCTATACTAAGCATTTAGGATTGCAGGTAAGGTATCAGCAGATGTAGCAACAATGACATGCTATGCAATAGAATAGGATTAATCGAAACAGTAACATGCTACACTACTCTAATGCAAGCGGTAGAGGGTAGAATAGGCGATATCTGGTGATCAAAGGGGGGGGGCTTGCCTGGTTGCTCTGGCAAGGAGGGGTCGTCAACTCCGTAGTCGAACTGGGGGTCGTCGGCAGTCTCGGGGTTTACCGGAAAGAAGTAACGGAGGGGGAACACAATAAATAACTGAGCAATCAAAGTATCACAAAGCGTAGCATGGTAATACGCGGTGCTAGAGGTGACCTAACGCAGTAGGAGGTGATACCGGTGAAGGGGGGAACATCCGGGAAAGTATCCCCGGTGTTTCACGTTTTCAGACAGATGAACCGGAGGGGGAAAGTTGCGTGTTCGCTATGCTAGGGATCTGGGGTGGACAAACGGGTTGCGTATCCGAATTCGTCTCGTCGTTTTGAGCAACTTTCATGTACAAAGTATTTTCATCCGGCTTACGGATTATTTTATATTAATTTTTAAAGATTTAATTCATTTTTAGATTTTATTTAATTCTAACATTATCCAGAATAGTGCATGCTGACGTCAGCATGACGTCAGCAGTCAACAGAGGCGTTGACTACTCAACTAACGTGTGGGTCCCAGCTGTCATTGACTAACTAAACAGAATTAATTAGTTTTAACTAGTGATTAGGTTAATCTAAACAGTATTAATTAACTTAATTAATTAATTATTTAATTAACATTTATATTTCTTCTTATTATTAATTAATTTTTTTTACTCTTTAAAAAAAAGGTTCTAAGGGGCGTGGGCCCCATTCGTCATAGACACAGAGGGCCCTAGCGGGTTAGCGGGCAGGGGTGTGCGGGTGGCTGGCGTTGCCCGTGCTGAGGCCGAGCCCAACCGGGGGGGCAAGGCAAGGCCGCGGCCGGAGCTAGATTGAGCGGGCGTGGCCGGCGTGGGTGACGACCGGCGACTGCGTATGGCAGCGGCGAAGGGAGGGAGTGGAGCGGGGGCCAACGCCTCGGAGGCGGGTGCAGATGGTCGCGGTGGACGACGGGGTGGCCGCGGGCGGTCCTGAGCAGAGGGGGCAAGTGAATGGAGCCCCTGGGGCGCCGGGCCCGGGCGGTGCCACGGGGCAGCAGCAAGTCGGCGGTGAGCGGCTGGGGTGAGCGGGATCGTGGACGACGAGGGCTCGCGAGGCGCGTGCGGGGTGCAGGCGCAGCTTTGGCGCGACGGGACTGCAACGCGGCCCGTGTGGGCACGAGCGGCCACAGCAGCAAAGGGGAGGGGCGGCGGCTAGAGCCAGCAGGCCAGGGAAGGCCCCCGGGATGCGGGGCTACACGTCTCGGCGCGGCAAGGGATGCGGCCAAGGGCGGGAGCGGGACGACGAGCGTCGGTGACAATGGGGAACGAGCTAGGGGAGGGGAGGCCGGAGCACGGGGCGAGGGAGAGAGAGGAGGGGCGCAGAGGCCGTGGCCTCACCGGAGTCGTAGGGTCTGGGCAACGGTAGTCGAGAGGGGTGACGGGGACGGCGTCGGCGGAGCGGGTGCAGGCCGGTGGGGAAGGGCACCGGCGAGGTAGAGGAGGCAGGCCGGCGATATGGCGCGGGCTCCGAGCGGCGGCATCCTGGCGCGGGGTGGCGAGGTCGTCGCGGCGATGGGCGATGGGATCGGGGGTT